>NW_011362328.1:46734-62386 GCF_000735185.1 Notothenia coriiceps
GGCATGCAGATCCACCATCCCCCCTGGCTTTTTTTTACAACTTGACCAGTGGTTACAACCAACAGTAAAACAAACACAGGAGCGGTGTCCTGGTGCACCGAGCAGGGCAGCTGAGAGAAAGCGAGAGCCTGTTCTGCAGCCCTCTTAAATAGTGGAACCAGGTGCCACAGGTGGGTCTCATCACTGCTGATGACAAGGAAAACCCAGGTTACCACAGCACCACATGGTGGACAACCACAGGTTTGTCACAGTACCACACTTACTGTAAAATGCATTGTGTTTTTGCCGTCAAAATAGTACTTTTCAGTGCTGTTGTGTGTACAACGGTGTAAGATTATGAAAGATGCATTATTCGATTTCTTCCAGAAGGTAATCCTACAGTATATGCAAATGCCGTAGTCATAATATAACTTTTTTTGTTTGAAGTTGGGAATGTCTAAGTCGAGAAAATAAATGTCCTTTACACCCAGAGACAAATGTTAAAGTGTAAATGAATCTTGAATATGATCTTAGTTCAACGTGCCTACTGCTCTCCGTGTGAAACTGAATGTGTTGGCATGGAATAATTGCATTCATCAATATGTGTTTTCTCAGAATGGGACCCCAAAAATGTTTAGAGGCAATTCCAGAAAGAGATTCATTCAAAAGCAAACAAAGATGAAAATGCAAAGAACAAAACATGAAATCATTATTTAACATGGAACTAACTCGCTCTTGGTCTTTTTTAGTTACTTACTGTTGTTCATGTGCTTCAACCCATAGAAGTAACAAGGTACAACCCAAAGCCGGCCAAAAGGGAACTTTGGGATCGGTGAGGCTCGTCAGCAGCTTTCTGCAGTACCAATGTTACAACACTGCTGCCCCATCTAACTGACTCCCTTATCTTTTAGATTTTGACACCCTTCAACAAGCACATTCGGACGTTGGTTGAGAGCTCACAATTTGACCATGTGATCATGTTTGCTGTTTCCCTCAGTATTATCACCATTGCAGTTGAACATCATAATCAGGTGAGGAGCAAAGTGTTTCTTTGTCTAGGCTTCTATGGATTCCTGTGGTTTGATTAGAGTATGTTGTTTTGCTGGGGGTGAAAAGAGGAATACTATAATGAGATATTAACCATTTCTTCTTTCCCTTCTTTATTTTCCTTTTTGGCTCTTCCAACAGCCTCCTAAGATGACACACGTGTTACACATCTGTAACATCGTTTTCACATTTGTATTTTTTGTGGAGATGACGTTAAAACTGATCGCACTCCGCTTCAAATACTTTTTTGATCTGAACAACATCTTCGACTTTGCCATTGTTATTGTCAGGTAATGTAATCCCATCCAGTCCTACATGAGAACTACACTCAGAGTTATATCCTGTAAAATCTTTGAAATGTATATTATGTTCAACCAATTTCATTATTTGGGGTCTGACAATCCTACACAAAAATGTAGGTTTATAATAATAATAATAATAATAATAATATATTTAATTTGTTAGCGCTTTTACAGGTGCTCAAAGACGCTTTACAGATAATAGTGAAGAAAGAAAGAAAAGAGAAGAAAGGAACAACAAATAAATATATAGTTAAAGTTAAAAGTCAAATAATACAAAAACAATCACACATGAAAAGCCAGATTGAAGAGGTGAGTTTTTGTGAGTTTTTTGAAGGTGGTGAGGTCGGTGCAGTCTCTGATGGGTTGTGGGAGTTAGTTCCAGAGGGAGTGGGCAGCGACGGAGAAGGCTCTGTCCCCCCAGGTCCGGTGATTGGTGCGGGTGGGGATGGATAGGAGGTTGGCTTCTGATGAGTGGAGGCAGCGGGAAGGGGTGTGGTTGTGCAGCAGGTCTGTGAGGTAGGGGGGGGCCTGGTTGTTGAGGGCTTTGTAAGTTATGAGGAGGACTTTGAAGTCTTTGACGGACGGGGAGCCAGTGGAGGTTCTGGAGGATGGGAGTGATGTGGTCTCGGGAGCGGGTGTGGGTGAGGAGGCGGGCAGCAGAGTTCTGGATATGTTGGAGTTTATTGAGGAGGTTGGATGGTATGCCATAGAGGATGCTATTGCAGTAGTCGAGTCGTGAAGTGATGAATGCATGAATCAGGATTTCAGCAGCAGAGGAGGAGAGTGATGGGCGGAGACGGGCAATGTTTTNACTAGAAAGACAGTCGAACCCGGTGCATTCCTCCGTCTGAATGTGGTGCACTTTTGCTAAATGTTTAGACAAATTGCTCGTGTTACCGCCCTTACATGCTAAACACTCTTGGCAAGGAGCATTGTCCACCTCAAGACGGGTAACATTTAACCACACCTTGGAGCGCTTCTCTCCGCCATCTCCTCCGCGTGTTGCTGCATGTAGCAGCTGCGTGTGTGTGTGTAAACTGCCCCGCCCCCCTCGCACACAGACGTGAGAGAGATCTGGTCTCGATTGGAAAGGTTGAAAATACACCGACCATAGACGCATTTGTTTGTCTTTTTGCATGTTAGAAACGAGTTGGCGACACTAAGACTGCGAGATAAGGTTTTTGTAGCAATAATACATGACCTTTCTCTTTCTAAACTCGCTACTCGGAGGGAAGTCGCTGTCATATGCCTTGTAAACGCTCCGATAATGCCTCTCCACGTTACCTTCCTTTGGCAGAGCAACGCTTGCTTTACAAATAAGGCAAATAACCTTTGAATGTGACAATGACATCACAAAAAAATATTCTTCCTCCCATTCTGTGTGGAAGTGATATGTCTCCAGCTTTTTGATCGGTCCCGCACTCATTTTGTTGTTTGTCTCTTTAACTCAATTTGAGTTTTCCCGGCACTTGACTGATTTTGTATCGCTTTGCATTCTGGGTTAACAGACTGGAAAGCGATAGGTCACTTTTTCTGTCAATCAAGTAAACTCCTGAATTAAGTGGCAGGGAGGCCAAGGGAGGAGGGATCAAAACCTGTTTTGTCTATTTTAACGAATGAATGACTCGCGATCTACCAGCATTGCCCCCGCGGTCGACGTACTGGGCACCTCTGAGAGGATGCTATTGCAGTAGTCGAGTCGTGAAGTGATGAATGCATGAATCAGGATTTCAGCAGCAGAGGAGGAGAGTGATGGGCGGAGACGGGCAATGTTTTTGAGGTGGAAAAAGGCGTTTATGACACTGACTCCATTTATATATTTATAGAAGTTATCAGTGTTGGAATGTAACTTAGTGCATAATTCAAGTATTGTACTCTAATACTTAATTTATTAACCCTCATAGTGAGTTACAAATAAACACACATGATACACTGATATGATTGACCAACCACGTCCTTAAAATGATATGACGTGTATTTGTTGAGGATAAAAAGCAGAATAATATTATGCTATGCCTATGATACTATAATCAGTGCTGGAGATAAGTTAAGTTCATGCACTCAATAACTGTATTAAAGTTCATTGATAAGTACCTGTACTTTACTTAATTACTTTCATTCTATGCTACTTTAAACTTCCACCCCTCTACTGTACATCTTATATGGTTCTATGCCAATAATGTCCATATCTCACCTAATTTTTAAGTTAAAGGGAAAGTACTTCAATCTACATTTTGCTGCTAATACCTTTACTTGAGTCAGTGTTTCTTCTTGTTTTCGGTGTTCAGTGTGTGGGAGCTAATTGCCGAAACAGATGGCAGGTTGTCAGTGCTGCGCGCTTTTCGTCTGCTGCGGTTTGTGAGGCTTCTTCACTTCCTCCCATACCTACTGAGACAGCTGCTGGTGCTGAAGAGGACCATCGCCGAGGCAGGCCCGCTCTGCATGCTGCTGTTGCTCTTCACTTTCGTTTGCAGGCATGTACACACACAGATCCAACCTCCCTCTCTATCATTCGTTCGAGACATTTGTAGTATCGCAGAAAATCCCATATTATATGTTCTATTACTACAATAATGATCACCCCTGAGATACACACATTTGAACTGTGGTAATTGAAGACGTATAGTACGTAAGTACTTTACGTAGTTATAATTTGAAATACATTTATATTATCTGGCACTCGGTCACTTTTTATATAAATAACATGGTGTGTTGATAAGATATATACACTACTATTCTACTCAGCAGTACACAAACTATACAACATGTTCTCCACATGAGTACTTTTACTTTTGATACTTTAGGTACATTTAGCTGATAATACTTCTGTACTTTTACGTAAGGAACATTTTGATCTCAGGATCTTTACTTTTAATGGAGTATTTTTAGAGTGGTATTACATAATAAGTAAAGGGTCTGAGTATTTCTTTCACCCCTGGATTTCAATGATGTTATGGTTTCTCTGCAGTGTACTGGGTATGCATCTGTTTGGTGGTCAATTCATATTCAAGGACCCTCAAGGAGATATAATCATTGAGCGAAAAAACTTTGACACCCTGCTCTGGTCCATGGTCACTGTGTTCCAGGTACGTTTTTGTATTTCTTAATTTGAGCTCTCATGATTGTTATCCACCCTTATGCATTGTTTGCCTTAATATCTATCAGTGATATACTCTTGAATCTATCAATCCAGATTCTGACTCAGGAGGACTGGAACCTGGTGCTGTACAACGCCATGACGGCTACCACGCCATGGGCTTTCCTGTACTTTGTCACCGTCATTATGTTAGGAAAACATGTACTTCTCAATATTCTCGTGGGCATAGTGGTTCAGAGCTTCCAGGAAAAGGTAAATACCTCTGTCTTCTCCAAGAGCTCGATGTTTTACACACAAAAGCTAGGCACACTCAAACACTCACATACACACCAATGCCGTACTCTACTTCCTGTTGTTCCAGGAGTCCTCAGAATGCACTCAAGACTCTTCTCGCATTGACGAGGATTTCAACGACTCTGTAACCAGCTTCACCTCAGAGACAGTAAGTCTCTAAGAGTCATGAATCTTTGAGATGTTGGTGAGAAACTTTTTTGCTTCTCCCTTGTTGAGATAATAGTTACGGTTTGTAAGACATGGGGTGATGTACCTGCTCAGTCATAGACACTGTCCCACACACACCTTGCTATTTCATTTTGTTCCAGGACCCCTCGAGACCCAGCCAATCTCCCTTAACCTCTGAGAAAGACACTGAACCAGCAAATACCCAAGAAGACAATGTAAGTTCCTATGAGTAAAAGTTATAGTATAGAATAGAATAGATAGTTATTAAGTCTGGTTTTGAACTCAATCGAGAGTTAATCCTGGGGTGAAAATGTTAGGTTATTTGAATAAATATGGTCATGTGTCTTTGCCGGAAATCTCTAAGCAACATGTATGCTAGTGTACTGCTTTAATCTTCATGGGGGTTCTTTGAAATATTTATTTCACAATTTGGCTAAAGAGAGGCAGTGGATGTGTAACTTCTACCCTCCCACTTCAGAAACCTTTGACCTGTATCCAGCAAATGCTCCACTGGTGCAAGGAACATGAAGAGTGGGCATTCTACGTCTTTTCTCCACAGAACAGGTACGATTAATAGGTAACGATATTTCTATCATCATCATCTGTACTCAAAAAATTTAATAAATAATAATTAAAATGTCAGGGCCAAATAATCAGTTTGTCCATCCTACACTAATACTTTTGGATTGTGAAACAGGTTTTTAAATGCATTGCATGTGATGTTAAAAAGTCTTATGCTTACTTATTTTTAAACTGCAGAACCAGTTTGAGCCAGTCACATCGCATTTGATTGTTACATCTATGTGTAGATTTCCGATTTCAAAATGTATATTTCAATGTTTTACAGGAAGTGAAAAAGAATAATTTTGATAAACAAACTTGATGTATTTTTTGCATATCCCAAGGGAATCAAAAATATTTAACATTTCACTTTCTCTTGTAATTGCTTCCTCTTATGTTTAACGGACTTCGTTAACTAAGGTATGTGTGTATGTCTTTAGGTTCCGAATCTATTGCCAACGTTTGATCTATCACAAGTTGTTTGACAACACGGTTCTCCTATTCATCCTGCTAAGCTGTGTCACCATTGCTATGGAGAGGCCTGGAATACACAGTGACAGCACGGTGAGAAACCTGCAATTACTGTTAGTCTGGAGACATAAATTAAACCCTCAAACACCACCATATCTAATCAGACACACACAAGCATCGTACGATCAGTGTAGAACACACACAGTAATCATATTACATGTACTGTGGGATGAGAGGAGGCATCAATGCAGAATAAGAGACACACAAAGTCAAGAATAATGTTTTGCATCTTATGGAACAAATAATATGTAATATGAGTTTTGATTAAATTTAATACAAATACAGGCAGGATATAATTGAATCTCACCCTGCCCTTTAGGAGCGATGGATCCTGAATATGTCGCGTTACGTGTTCTCCGGTGTCTTCCTGGTAGAGATGCTCTTTAAGGTAAGATCTGTTTTGTTTTTTAACAGTTTTAACTTTATGACCCCTAATTTGTTAAATGAACTGTCCACTACCTGCTGGGTGGAGATCAGAAATGAGAATTAAAGGAAAATATATAAACAATATATTGCAAATTAAACAAAAAGATAAAGTTACGTTTTTGTATTCATAATTTTCTAGCTTTAAATACATTTTGTAGCTCAGATTTTCAGGAGTATTTGAAAAAGGCCCATATTATTGTATTAAGACTTCTTAATTGATCCATTGTTGCTGTAACAACAGGTTGTAGCTCTCGGTGTGTTCTTTGGGAAGGACAGCTACTGCAGCTCTTCCTGGAACGTCATGGATGGTTTGCTGGTGATTCTGTCGGTAATTCATATCATCATCTCTCTGGCCAGTTCGGGCGAAAACAACATGCTGGGCATTCTTAAAGTTTTGCGCCTGCTACGGACACTTCGCCCACTGAGGTACAGCAGAGCATAGATGTTTGTTTTCTTTTGTTTTTCTTCAGTCTTTGTGTTGATTTATGCACATGTTTACGTAATATGGCTGCGCTGGCATCACACCTCATGTCATAGTTAGGTAATTTGGCAGTGTGTGTGTGTGTGTGTGCTGGTTCTAAGAAAAAAAGTTTGTTTATGTCTGTTTTCCAGGGTGATCAAGCGGGCCCCCAAATTGAAGCTGGCTGTGGATGCTTTGATCACTTCCATCAAACCCATCGGTAACATAGTTTTCATCTGCTGCACCTTCTTCTTTTTCTACAGCATCCTTGGGGTACAGGTACTGTGGAAATGCACGCACACACACACACACACACACTTATCCTATGCATCGAAAGTTAAGGCTTTGTAATGACATGGCAATGGTGGATTAACACTCTGTCCCTGTTTCTCTCTCACTGTACACTGTAGCTGTTCAAAGGGAAGTTCTTCCACTGCTTGGGTCAATACACAAAGAACATCACCAACAAGTCTGACTGTCTCTTAGCCAACTATCTCTGGGTGCAAAAGCGGTACAACTTTGACAGCCTGCCTCAGGTAAGGACTGACGCTCTGTGAATGAGACAGGAAAAGGCATGGAGGCCGCAAGCATTCATGACAGCATCTCCAAACACAAAACTAACAAAATAGACACTAGAAATGAAATTGGTTAATCATGCTTAACATTCATATATTTTAAAAAAATGTCATCTTATCTTCACCCAATGTGGTCCATTATATACTTAAATTACCCTCAAAAAGGTTTTACTTTATTGTTGTTTACACAGAGTTATTTGTAGTGTCTCTGATGTTTAAGCAAATAAGATTAAAACTTGGAAAATAGTAGTGTGATAACTTTACAGTTCTTTCTTTGTTTCCAATGTAGGCTCTGATGTCCCTTTTTGTGATGTACTCAAAGGACGGATGGGTGAACCTAATGTATGATGGACTGGATGCTGTGGGAATAGACCAACAGGTATTTTTGTTGGCAATATGAAACATGTACACATGGTATCAGAACAAATACATTCTTATGTTTATTTTCTTCTCTTCTAAGCCCATGAGAAACCATAACCAGTGGATGCTTGTTTTTTTCATCACGTTCATGGTTATGAGCTTCTTCCTCCTCGATATGTTTATCGGTGTAATGGTGGAGACCTTCGCCCAGTGTCAGCAGCAGCAAAAAAAAGAAAATGAAGAGGAAGCATCACATGACCCGAGCAGGAGTAAGGAGCCTTTTAAAGTCTAAAAACCACAAACACTGAACACAATGTAAAAAATGTATTCAAACAGATAGTGTACTGGGTTTACAAGATTGTTTTTGTTGAAAACTAAAAATGTGATGTGTCGAGAGGAACTGCACAACCGTATGTGTGTAAGTCTTCCAATACACACTTCATTGCACCCATTGTCGATATAGAAATATCAATAAATTCAGTTCTAAATGCTTTGGGCGTTTGTAACTAATATGTCTCCCATCTCTGTTCACATTGATCTGAATATCTCCATCTTTGTGTGTTTACATTTCAGACAAGCCTAAGAAGATACCTACGCAGCCTCCATATTACACATGCTACTCCCCGATGCGTCGCTCCATACACACTCTGTGTACCAGCGACTTCATTGACGTCTTCATGGCCACCATCATTTTGATCAGTGTCCTCATCATGGCCTTCCAACATTACAAACAGCCTCTGGTAATTGCACACACAGTCCCTGTCTACAGCTTAGAAATGCCACAAAAAAGGAATGTGCATTGACTCTAGGAGGGGATGGAAATAAACCGTTTGCTGTCTGTGTGTTCAGTATATAGAATTGCTCACAGAGTATTCGTACTATGCCTTCACTGTCCTCCTGATCATTGAAGTCCTCTTGAAGATTCTGGCGTTTGGCATACGGAGGTTCCTCCGAAACAGGTAACACGCTACAATAATGGAGAACTCAATTTCCTTATTTGCATGTTAGGAAACGTCAGTACTCATAGTGTTGTGTGCATAATGTTTGTGTTTGTTTAGTTGGAATCATCTGGACGTGGCGGTTGTCTTGGTTTCCGTCGTCAGCATTGTTTTCATTGGGATGGAAATGGCCGACTGGATTCCCATTAATCCCAGCATCCTGAGAGTCTGTAGAGTTCTCAGGCTAGCAAAAGGTACACACACACACACACACACACACACACACACACACACACACACACACACACACACACACACACACACACACACACACACACACCCTCTCTCTCTCTCACACACTCTCACACACACACACACACACACACACACACACACACACACACACACACACACACACACACGATCTCAGACACACACTTGAAAAAGGGAAACGTTTCTTAAGGATAGCTTTTGGTGCGAAAATGTCTAATTAAGTGTATGTGTTTTGCATGCACATACACAAAGTCATTCCTAACATCTCCTGTGTCTCTCCTCAGTGCTGAAGCACAAGAAAATAAGAGTCCTCCTGAAAACAATTATCAAGACGCTGTCACAGGTAAAAACTTGATTTTGTTTCTGCTAGATTCATTATAGATGCAAAATGAGAAATAATTATTTTAATTTGCATGGGGATGTTCCTGCTGCATTTGTGCTAGAGTTGATAAATATTTGAATGTTTAAAGTATGCAGATTGTGATCCTGATGTATCTCTGTTTGCAATCTGTTTGGACCCTAGAGAGCCTATAACGCTAGTCAGTTTTATTATTGAATTCGCAAACCAATAAAGATCTTATTGTATTGCTTTTACAGTAGTCGTAGATCTCTGGTCATTTAAAAGTTCTCTATCATTTTACAGATGTCTCTGTAAATGGAGCAGAACATAAAATGCTACTAAAAAAAGGTGCCGTGCTTAAAAAACATTGGTAATCAGAAATGAAGGCTTGTCTAAAATAAAGGCTTGTCATTTCTTCTAGCTAAGGCACATAAGGTCCTGGTCCCTATTTGAAGATCTACAGATTGTAGTGTTTGTTGTTGTTTGTGGGAGATCTAACATGCATTTTCATTTTGTTTAGGTTGGGAGCATTTGTCTTCTGTTCGCTTTTTTTTTCTTTATATACGCTGCGCTGGGAGTGGAGCTCTTCGGCAACCTAGGTCAGTCACACTACTAGCAGAATACACACAGCAATATGAGAAAGAGACACATTTTCTTGATACATTTTTTGTTGTTGTGGATGAATACACTTGATTTTCGTTTGAAAACAGTATCTGTATGTTTGAATTGTGTGCTTCTGTTTCCATCAGATTGTACCGAAGAGAATCCCTGCCTTGGCTTACATCGGCATGCTAACTTTAAGCATTTTGGCATGGCCCTGCTCACGCTGTACCAAGTGTGCACCGGAGACAACTGGAGCGCAATAATGAAGGTAAGTCACTGCTGAGAGAGCAGTCTGTGAGTCAGTCCATCAGCCTTTCTGAATCCTGCCCTTTGTTTCTCAAGGACACTTTGAGGGAGTGTCGTCCCACCGACATCGATTGTGTGACCTACCTCTCCCACGTCTCCCCCATGTTCTTCTCCTCCTTCGTGGTCATGGCCCAGTTTGTACTGGTCAACCTGGTGGTGGCAGCCATAATGCAGGCTCTGGAGGACAGCAACGAGGTACAGTTGCTACAACAATCACAGACCAAGAAAGCACAGAAACACATAGCCAGTATTTATAAACAACAGCTGTAAATCTTTAACAGGTTTGTAATTTCTTATATTTTATATATATATATTATTTTATTTTTTTGTAATTCTTTATTTATTTGGGGTCACATTATATTAAAAGTACAGTTTTGCAAGTCATATATTTTTAGGGACCCGAAAATGATAAATTAAATACCGAACAAAATTAGTCAAATAAAAACGAAAAAATACACAGGGGTTGTTTGAAATGACAAATATCTACACATGTACATTAAGTTTCATGGAAAGAGCAATATAACAGCTACTTATTATTTGGTATTTAAATCTTAGTTTGAAAGCTAAACATACTATTAGATAATACAAACAAATATTAATAATTATAAGACAAATCAACTTTTATTTCTTACTTTAAGATTTAAATACCAAAGTAACAGAGGAATATTTTAATATTTCAGAGCAACCCAACTAATTTCTGTCTCCCCCTGGAGGAGGAGGAGGACGAGGAGGAGGAGGAGGAGGAGGAGGAGCCGTCGGACAATGCAGGCACGAGTCTCCAGGGCAGTGTTGGTGTTTTAAGTAATGAGTGAATATTTGTAAATGTGATTACTTGAAGTTTGATTCTTTGTTTCTGTACCTTTTTTTTATAACATGAATAAATAGAACAGACTTGATTTCCACATGGATCACTTTTTACTTTTCTATTCATTCATTTCTTGTTTTGGTTGTTATATAAAAATACTTCAGATCTAGTATGAAGAATCAATGTGATAAATGTGAAACACCTCGACAAAGTCCCTTGGCCCTTATGACAATACGACAGCAATTGGATGGAAATAAAACACACGGGGCAGTCCTGAACACATAAATACTTAAATTATTAAGAGCAAAGTCTACTTCTTTAAAGGGTAAGGAGATGTCAGAGGGTGGTATGTGAACATGTAACAAAAACAGAGCATGAAACATGGAGGCTTTTAGATTTTCAGCATCTCAAGTTTTGACCTCTTTACATGGAGAAAGGCTATTGCAAATACACGTGTAGTTTTGGAATGTATATTTTCCTGTTCCAAAAGAGTAAGCATAAAACAGGACATTACAGGAAGACGAAGAAAAGTCAATCTCACTTTTTCTCCTTTTTCTCCTTTATTTCATGGTACACACAACATAAGGTCATTTTTTTCTCAAACCATAGCTTGGCTTCCATAGTTAATCCAAGTAAGGCAAGTCACAAAAATATACTATAATGACACAACATATTTGCAGGCAGAAAAATGTGTATGAAAGGTAACTGTTTTTCAGACCAGAAATAACAATGAGATTGTATTAAAAACCACACCATTGAACACATTTTATGAAAATAAATGGTAGAAATCAAGGTCCTCCACCATCTTCGTATGGGGACATGATAACATCTGCAGTGAAGAAGGTTTTTTCTCTTCTATTACAGACAGAAATATAGGTTTTTGTTTACCACAGAGGGGCTCTGCTCAGCACCCCCTTCCAGCTGCGAGAGTCTGCAACCTGCAACAAAACAGGGAAGTGTGTGCAAACACAAAACAGAAAAATGTGCAGTAAGAAACACATCGTATGCAAAAAGAACAGAGAGACTTAAAGGATATATTGAAACCTTTGTGTATGTTTCTGAGATGTTTGCAGCTAAATGAAAAATGACAATAAGATGAAGTATTTATTTTTGTTTGATCAGAATGACTTGCCTGCATTCTCTTATGAAGAAACCTCAACTTCTGGTTGAGACATTCAATCTCCTGAGGAAAGACAGAGGCCATGGTCACGTGGATGCAGGGATAACTCTTAACAGTATAACCGTAAAACAAACTATCCCTGTTATATTGCCATATTTTCACAATATTATCAAATAATTGTTCATGACTAAATGGTCAGGGTTATGCTCATAGGCATGGCCGTGTTATGGTTAACATTGTGTTCCCTGTTAAAACCAGAGGAAAATACCTGGCTTAGTTTTTCGTCGCATCTGAGTTGGATCTCAGGCAGAAGCTCCTCCAGTCTCTGAATCTACAATGAAACTTAATTCATGTTATGCTTTAAAATTCAGACAAAATTTAAATTGCATGAGGAAACAGTCAATTCCCACATAATATATTTACAGTAAAACAGGTAAACAGACTTTACCAAACACTATGTATTTTAGTATAGTTCTCAGCTGTGTTTTCCTGCACTTAATAATCTCCTCATTGACACATAAAACAAAATGAAGGCTATTTCAAAGGAAACACAAAAAAGCAATTTTATGTTAGAGCAGTCCTGCTGATTAAACCATGAATTCTCTGCAATAACCAAACCTCAGTTATAGTAATATGACTGTGTCTGTCTTACCCTCCTGTCAATAGTCTGTAGCCTGGTCTTCATGCTCTTGTTCATCACGGTCATGGCAATGGTTCTGGGTGCCGGACGCACTGGGAACAGACACATCACAACCTGTCCAGATCTGGATCCACAGCTTAAGAAAACATTATCAAAGGGAACAAAACGTGACTCCACTCTTACCATGCTGAAAGATCTTGGATACTTCAAGCACATAAGGCCTGTAGTAAAAAAAAAAACACATGTCACCAGATGATATCAATAAGTGCTTGCAATGAAAAGACCGACTACAATCAAAGACTCCTTACACATGCTTGCTGTTAGCAGGGATCGAGCTGTTCAGAGGGATCAGACAGCCACCATGATTCCTTATCTGCAACCATAGCAAAGTTAAATTAATCTTTCAACCATTTCAGCAACAACCAAACGCTTGTTTTCAAATCAGTATTTTTCAGTATTCAGTTTTGTTTTCACCTTGTGTGTCTGTGTTTTCATTAGTTTGTCATTGTGGCAAAATGTGCTGGAGGCCGTTGGCTCTCCCACGGTTTGTCCTTGTGGCATCACTACTTTTTTTTCTTTTCAACAATATCATGCAGACATATAAATATCATTCAGACAAAAAAATCTCTCACATGAGGACAACATAGTTGTTTTACCTTGAATATGACATCAGAAGAGTTCAGCCTAAAGGTAGTGGTGAGAATCTGAAAGAAAAAAATATATCAAAAGTGTATTATCAAAGTATACAACATCCAAAAATTAAACCACCAGAGCATTTCAGTTATTTAGGTATTTTCATAAATGATCTCTAGTAATATTGTAATGTTTATATATTTATATCTGATAGGTGAGCAAGAACATATTTGCAGGTGTGATTAAATGCACACCTGTATGACCGTGGGGACCTCAGCTGCTGGAGGAATGGACACTTCTTGAAGAGCCACCACTCTTTCATCTGCAACAGATACAACATTAGATACTGTCTCTCTCTCTAAAGGCTTTATTAATGAAGAATATGTTTTCTAATTCTGTATAGTTTAGTGATAAGCTGTTTATCTATGCCCACTTATATATTTTGGTTATGTATAAACATACAAACAAGATGTCTTGAAATAACAACTATTGTAAGCCGATCACGATCCAGTGCAACGTACACAAGTGTGATATTGACCCTTAAAACCTCTAATGTTTTTTTTATTTACTTTATAAGCATATTTAAATTATGTGTTAACCAAAAGAGCACTATTGCAACCACAAACACACACAAATACCCGGAATCATTTAGTTTAGTTTAACATTACTCCCATATTCACAGGATATAGGATTTGTATTCACTCTTTGAATAACTAAATCAGAGATCTGGGCCGCAGTCAATCACTCAAGATAGATACAGCTCAGATACAGCTGCTGTTGTTGTTTTCCACTTTGACAATTTATAGAAGTAGGTTTTAAAACAACTGACATTTGCAGAAGTTAAAGAAAACAACTTTCGAAAGGATGAATTAGTATGCTGCCTGGATCCTGGATGCATATCATTTCCATGAGCCCAAATGTAGTCTTCAATGGGTTAAGGAGGCTGGTTGCCATGGACACAGACGCACACAGAGTTCATATTTACCTCAAAAAATAATATATCGCTGATCGCAAAGTAAAAACAAAAACAGAAGGCTACGAACCTTTATTGTCCAGCCGTTTCACAGTGAACCAGACCTTTGATACTCGTGGTGATTTATCAAAACTGATGTAAGACATTTTGATAATCCGAACAGCAGCACGAGACATGAGAAGAAGCCTTCCTACGACATCCGGTCAGGGACTTTCAAAATAAGACCCTGGCCGAAATAAATCCATCGATTCTGCACTGTTGCAATTTGTTTTTGTCAATTATTTAAGATAAACGTAATGGTTTTGGTCTGTTTTAAGTGAACAAATTGAACAGGGGCTCTAGGGATTGATCTTTTAAAAAATGGGCTATGATATTCGAAGATAGCAGCATGAATTGTATTTTTTGCACCATACCACACGTCGTGAAGAAAACACTTTATTACACTTAACCAATTAATGATGTATTGTTTCAAAAACAGTATATCTCAATGCAAATGTACTTGTCAAATATAGTGGATGACACTATTTACCTCTGAATTGTAGTGGGGTGGAAATACAAAGTAGCAAACAATTTAAATTTAAGTAGACTACTACTAGTATCTCACTTGTACGCATGTGGCAAACGAGACAACACGCGCCCGCGCCCCTTCTTCTTCTTCTTCTTCTTCTTCGCTTGCTTTTGGCGGATTGCAAACAACTTAAAAGGTGCATACCGCCACCTACTGTACATGAGTATGCATCATCACATCATTCCAACTCATTAACCTATGTTCTAATCAAAATAAAATAAAAAATAAATTAATAAAACCATTAAATAAATAAAACAAACCAAAACAAATCTATGTTCTTTCCTGACCTAATGTTAAATTCTTTTTCCTACCCCAGTTTCACTCAAAAATTTAAACAGTGCCTTTCTGGTAGCTTTTACTCCCTCTCCTTTTGTTCCCAAAACACCAACCACACTCCACTCCCTCTCTGCCTCTAAGACTTTAGCCTTTAATTGTTCTCTTTCCGCTTTATAGCTGTCACAATTTAACAATATATGTTCTACATCTTCTTTTACTGCACAGTTCCCACACTTGTTACTGTTACTTTTCCCCATGATATACAGCGTACTATTCAAAGCCGTGTGATTTATTCGGAGTCTAGCCATCATGATTTCCTCCCTTCTGTTTCTTTCTTTATGAATATTAATTGTAATTGTATTTTGTACTTTGTGATC
>NW_011362328.1:62431-100977 GCF_000735185.1 Notothenia coriiceps
ATCTCCGATTTTCAGTTTTACCACCTCCCACACGGGTGCAAAGAGGTTTTCTTACCCACACCGGGGGTATATCCCTTCCACCGTTAGAGGACTACTATATCTCACATCATATCACCTTTAAACGTTGGGATTCCTTTGTTCTATTTGTAATCCTATTAGTTAAATATGGTTGGGTACATTTTTAGATTGGTGACTATATAAATTTCTTCTATCGTCCAAGTTATTTGGTATCCTTCCTTCAAACCACACCACTTAAAGTTACCGTCGTGTTGTCAAGATACCCCCGGGGTCGTTGGGTAATGTCTATCATTTGCCTTTACATCACCTTCTTTACCGACCTCCTTTCTTGTTGATCATATGCGAAATTACTTACCTGTACCTTGTTCTCATCTACATGTGTGGTCCGTTCAGGAGTAACCTAGACTGTAATCACAGTTCGACAACCAAGTATGTACCTGCTTACCAAACAACTTTATCGGAGGTCGGCACATCCTTCACTGGGTAATAGGTCACCGAATGCTGATTTTACTTATGATTACATTATATACGTCCTTCCTCCACTTTATTTGGTCCACCCGAAACGATTTTCGCTACAACCCCCTTTTTAAAATCCTATACCACAGCTCCTCTGTCATGTGCGACGGTTGTAGTCTCCCTTCTCGTTTATCTCCAGTTAATTGTTCGGGTTTATTGCGTTGTATATGACTTACGTCCTCTCCTTGTCATCGGTCATATTTTATACAGCTAAATCCTGGGATGACAAAGTCTAATTGAGGTCGTAACCAGGTTTCTTGCACACATATTACCTCAGGGACCACCTCTAGCTCATATATATATTTCTTGAATTCTTGACCATTAGCTATGAGGCTTCTTGCGTTCCACTGTAGTATGTGCAGAACCATGATACGGATCTAACCCTCATCCTGATTTTCATTTTCCCAAGCTCCATTTATAGCTAACATTGCATGTATCTGATCTGCTTTAATATCTTTCATGTCTAGGAATTTTCCAGCTGCCTCCACAATGGCTTTGATTCTATCACTTTTCTTTTTTAACTGTAATGCAACATTTACAGTATGGCATATGAATACCACCAAATTCACCTTTTTCACTCCTAGAACATCATCATCCTCTTTACTCTTGGTGGCGCTGTGGGGTTGGATTTGAAGATTACTTTTTGGTGTGTTCCTGCCATTTTGTATTGTAATGCTCTGCTCCATTACACTAGGGGTCTTATTGATTGTTATCGTTCCCCTTACTTTCTTTACTGCTTCTGCGTATGAAACTTTGTTTGTAATCTTAACCCCGCCCGCGCCCCTGAATGACGTCATCGCGGTAAAACGTCTGTGAAAGCGTGCGCGCCGCCCCGAGAGGAAGAGCTACACGCGTGATGTTTGGGACATAATGGTGGATAGCTAGGGACGATACGAGTTGCTTATCAGCTGTTGCCATATTTTCCAGTTGTTGTCTTGGACCCATCGGCTCGAGAGCCGCCCGCTGCCACTTCCCGCTCGGACAGAACGACGCTCAGGACTGCATCAAAATGCCAAACATCAAAATATTTAGCGGTAGCTCACATCCGGACCTATCTCAGAAAATAGCAGACCGCCTGGGTCTGGAGCTGGGGAAGGTTGTTACCAAGAAATTTAGCAACCAAGAAACATGGTGAGTTGTTGTAGCTTTTAAAAACAAGCCTAGAACCAGAGGTACACCTGATACGCAAATGTCGTAGCCCAGCGACATTTAACGTTATTAAATAGAAACGTGGTGTCATGGTGAAATTGCCGCGCAGTGTTGTTAGGAACTTGTAGTCCACCACGCATGGCTAGGAACTCATGCTAACTCACAAGCTGTCTGGTGGTTCTTCTGGGCCACAAAGCCATCTTACTGGCCTCAAAACTGAAATAATAATGTCCTATCACAATGATAATATTTGGCTCATATATGCAGCTCAACTCCACGAAGTTAACCTCTATTAAGACAAAAAAAGCCAGTGTTTACTGTGTCATTTATCTCCTGCTTGACATGGTGTGTTAACTCCTTCGCACTAACTGCAGTTTGTTTTGTCACCTCCCTCCTGGCAGTGTGGAAATAGGGGAGAGCGTCCGTGGGGAAGATGTCTATATAGTGCAGAGTGGCTGTGGGGAGATCAATGACAATTTGATGGAGCTGCTGATCATGATCAACGCCTGCAAGATCGCCTCTGCCTCCAGGGTCACAGCTGTCATCCCCTGCTTTCCGTATGCCCGGCAAGACAAGAAGGACAAGGTGGGGGTGAGGGATATCTGTCTAATTACTTCAGTCATGCCATTTGCCATCCAGCATCATGACGAGAAGCCTGCAGCCCTGTCCATCAGTAACTGCTTGACAAGCCGTATTCCCTTTTTGTATTGGTTTGTTTTCCTTTTCTCGTTTTCCTTATGCTTTGCTGAATCAACTCCATCGCTTTTTGTTGTTTTCCTGTATCTATCCTGCTCATTGTCTGTTATATTTCAACATTTGAATGATATTTGCATATATGGGATTGTTTTTACTATAACATCTAATCTGTTAAGAATTACTATGATGCAAGAAAAAAAAAGATTGTATCATACCTGTTGTGTATTATATTGCAATCTAGGTTTTATTCCTTCTATTTTATAGGCAAAATTGCAGTTGGGCCAAACATTTATTTTGAACTTATGTTACTGATCCAAATGATGAGGAATGTCTGTTCAGCCATCTTATGTACATCCTGGTGATATTTGCATATTACCTATCAATGGTCAAACTATTTTTAAATCAGTGGAATTTTTTATTTTTAGAAGCGAGCCATGCTTGCCTGTTTGGTTATTTCATATGGCTGAGTAGATCTATTTGTGTTGCAGAGCCGTGCTCCTATCTCTGCCAAGCTGGTTGCCAACATGCTGTCGGTGTCAGGCGCTGACCATATCATCACTATGGATTTGCATGCCTCACAGATACAGGTGAGCAGCACAAAAGCAAGACCTAAACAGCAGTAGCATGAGTATCCTGCCATTAATCTGTCATATGGCTTCAAAGGACCTACATTAGAAACGCGACTTTCACAGTCTTGACTTCACATAGATGTCAACAGAGATCAAAGGGAGATATGAGCCTTTTATCGGTCCTTCCAGCACATGTTGAGCTCCTGTGAACCCAGCTCATGTACCTCTTGTCTTTTTACAGGGGTTCTTTGATATTCCTGTGGATAACTTGTATGCAGAGCCAGCCGTGCTGAAATGGATCAAGGAGAACATCCCTGAATGGAAAAACTGTACCATTGTGTCACCTGACGCCGGAGGAGCCAAGAGGTAGTCGTTGTACCCTTGAGCATCTCCTCTGAAATGTTTTTTAGATTAATCTTTTGTATGCTTTGCTTATCACTGACAAGGCTCTGAATTGACTGCGTTATACACTTTGGCACTTACACTTTGGACATTATTCTTTCCTTCTGCAGGGTCACCTCAATAGCAGACAGACTGAATGTGGATTTTGCCCTTATTCACAAGGAGAGGAAAAAGGCAAATGAGGTGGACCGCATGGTTCTCGTTGGAGACGTGACAGATCGGGTCGCCATTCTAGTAGATGACATGGCCGACACGTGTGGCACCATCTGTCACGCTGCTGACAAGTAAGCCCCATACAAATAGTCTTGAAAACCGGCATTGGGATGCTGCGATTCTGTCCTGATGTCAAACTAACTTGGAAACAGATCATGACTGGATTCAATTCAGAGACCTCTATTCAGAATATATCCATGTCATGTGGAGTTTTGTCATTCATTATGCTGTTTCTATCCCTTAGGCTGATTTCGGCTGGTGCCACCAAGGTGTATGCCATCCTAACCCATGGCATCTTCTCCGGCCCAGCTATCTCACGCATCAACAATGCATGCTTTGAAGCTGTGGTGGTCACCAATACAATCCCTCAGGAAGAGAAGATGAAGCATTGTCCCAAAATACAGGTCAGGATACAGCATGTACCAGGGTTTGAGTAAAGGTTGCATTTTGAATCTGAAAAAGAAGCAATATCCTGAGCCAAAAGGATGTAACGAAAAATAATGATATAAAATGTAGCCGTATTTAAAGTAATATTATTCAGAGGCGCAACTCCTCTGTTTGAGCAATGATATTTTGAAATTGTAACTTTTAGTTCATAAATTACTTTTTTGCCATTATACAAATCATCCAGTCCAGCTATATTCACAAGCTCTTCTCCTCTCTCCCTCCAGGTTATTGACATCTCCATGATTCTCGCAGAGTCCATCCGTAGAACTCACAACGGCGAGTCTGTGTCGTACCTGTTCAGCCACGTCCCCTTGTAACAAATGATGGCTCCCATCTAACTGTGTGGTGTTCCACCAAATAAGAGAAGAGGGAATACCTTAACCCAAACATAGCAACATTTTCTGTTAACTTACTATGAAAGAAAACTGATATCATGTCTGTTACTAACGCTGACCCCGTCACTCCCTTGAGCTGTTTATCTTCATGTCTGGCACCAAAGCAATCGCAAGCAGCTAGGCCAGAATATTTATTGTACTTGGATGATTAAGTGTTTATCCACAGTGAACGTTGTCCCCTCTCTCATAGAACTAAGGAACAGAGTTTCTTCTGACCAATTCACTTCTCCAGAAGTCATTTCAATCTAGTCTAAAGAGCTTGTGGTTGTCAGGAGAAGCATCTGCCATATAAAACTGTTACAGTGCTTTCTGTTACAATGACTGAGTGTAGTTTTTAAGGTTGCTCCTGTATCCTCTGCCGTTTGGACGATGATAATTCATGAAGTGAATGTGTAGTGAAGTAGTTTACAGTGCCGCTGAAGCTCCACTCAACCAAGAGTGCCTCAACAGTCTGAAATTGAATGCATTTTTCCTCCAGCCTTCTCCTGTCCCCTCCCTTTTTTTTTTTAGCTGTGCTTATTTTTCTCCCCCAACGACTAACTTTTACATCTCATCAGGCTGTAAAGATGTTCTGGATGTTTGTTTTTGACTCTTGAGGTGCACTCCATTGAGTGGGGTTTGTCCAGGGTTTACCCGTCGAGGTTCGGCGTTGAAGGTCTTTCTATAAAGAAGCTCTCTGGTTTTTAGTTTAGGGTCTCTGCAGGCTGGAGCTCAGAAATGTTCACCTGCTTTTATTTTTTTTATGTCTGGAGGAAGGATTTTTCGATGTGCATATTCAAAACCGTACTGTTTACTTTTTCAATAAGGTGAATTCTTGGTTGGCATCTAAGGATGAGTTCTTAATAAAATGATTTGTAACCTTAAATGTGGCACTATTTCTGATAACAATATGTCATACATAAATGCATATTCCCTTGCATAATTGCTAATACAACGTATATGCAACCAGGATCATACAGGGCAATAACTGTTTTATTTAACAGACAATTCACAATACCTTTTTGCAGGGGCTAAACGCTGTCTGTGAATCAATGACATTTATATTTGAATAACGGGTAACTTGGAGAAGTCTTCTAAACAGCATTCAGTTGATAGCAATAACATTTAAAATGGAAAAGTATGTATAAAATAAGTAGGATAAGATTTTTCATTGGGAACACGCCCTAGTACGGTAGAAGACAACAAGTTGATCGACAGACGAAACAACCAATCGCCCGCCGCGCAACGTATACCGTCTTGGCCAATGATATTAAGAGGCGGGCCCTCACGTACACCGGCAGATGCTCAGTGCGCCCGTTTACGAGCGTCATACATTGACCTGATTGACGGATGCTTCACAGTTTTCTCTGTATTAAGGTCAACACATGTAGAAAAGGTGTTGCCATCGTAACTTCATTAATAACGAGAGATAAGCTCCATCCAAGTGCAGTCCAAGGAAACAAAGACGCCTTTGCTTCTCCATCACTGAACAGAGGGAAATGTAAAGGAACTACGCTATATAATCGTTATCGTTTAGCTTTTTCTCTGTTTACTAACGGCTTGCTGGGTAAGTAAAGATGAAATACATTTCATCTCTGATATAATTTCTTTATATTTTATTTACTATGTAGCATAGGTGTATTTATTCTGCAGAGTTCCAACCTGGTAACCTATGTTTTTTGTTTCAGTTTTAGTTTCAGTCTACATATTTCCTGTATTTTTTCATTTTTATATATTTATATAAACATGTTAATATTTGCTGATTACTGACAGTTTACTGCGTAAATAAATTCATTTATGATATTTTATTTGAGTGTAACTTATTTCTCTGGTTTCCTGCTCTAGTTCCTGTTCCATCCTCGGTTGTCAGCATCAGTCCAGCTATCCTGCATTGAGGCGACACTGAAGTGATTTGTGGTCAATTTGTACTCAGCTCAGGAATGGCAGGAAGCCTTAAACCTAAACAAGATGAAGAGGGCTGCCGGGATCAGATGGTGCGTTCCAACACCTTCTTTCACGGGGGGACCTCAAGTTTACTCTCCACCATCATCACTTTTCCGGTCTACAAAACGGTTTTCCGTCAACAAATCCACAACGCTGGTGTTTCTGAGGTAGTGAGGCAGCTTTACAGTGAGGGACATGTAAAGCTCTACAGGGGCGTGGTCTCACCACTTCTGATGAAGACCCTGGGTAATACTCTGCTCTTTGGCCTCCAGGACACCATCCTCCATCAGTTCACCCCATCATCTCAGAATCTCATCTCCCCCTCAGCCCTGCCTGCTCTGGCTGGGTTTGGTGCAGGCATGGTAGAAGCTGTTGTTTGTACCCCCCTTGAGCGTGTCCAGAGTGTGTTGCAAAATGGCAAAAACGACCGCAATTTACCCACCCACAAAAGTATTCTTGTCAGGCTGAACGCACAGAAGCGGTCCTCAGGGTACTACAGAGGCCTTCTGCCCATCACAGCCCGCAATGCTCTTGGCAGCTTTATCTACTTTGGCTTGAAGGAACCGTTGAAGGCTGCCGTGGAGGGGCGGGGGCTGTCTCCAGTGGTTTCCTCCTTCATCTCAGGGGTGCTGAGCTCCATGGTTATCAGCTTGCCTCTCTATCCACTGACTGTGTTGGCAGCAAACATGCAGAAACAGGTGGGAGGGGAGGATAAAGCGGTCATGGCTTCATGGAAGACGCTGTGGGAATCTCGGCAGCGGAGTGTGGCTCTGCTGTACAGAGGAGGTTCTCTGGTTGTTTTGAGATCAGGCATTTCATGGGGAATCACCACTGCTATCTATGACATGCAGCAGAAATATTCAGGCTGAAGGGCAGTTCAAACCCTCCAAACCCTACTTTCATGAGGTACTGTAATCATTGTCTTTTCACTGTAGACATTTTGGCCTGTCATAGTAGAAAAAGCATATGGATTTTAATTGGTTGTGATCAATTCATGTGTCACCCTAAACTGTGCCATCTATCTCACATGAAAATACCCTGAAGCTGAACCATCTAAAAGGAATTTTTATTATTTACACCTCTGCTTTTCCTTCTGCTACATGTCAAAAAGGTTTTGGTGGAAAAGTTCAATGGAAATTGCAAGTTTAGCCATGATGCATAGTTCAAATCAACACATACTGCCAATCTTTGTCAGAATGCCAAAGCCAGGGGAAATCTCCACTGCCAGGACTTGAACCAAGGTCTCTATAGTGGTTGCTGAATATGAATCATCAACAAATTTGAATACAGTAATAATATACTTCTATATTGTGGGCATGGAGAGGGTTGCAACAGTTTGAAAGATTTTCACATTTTGATAACCATCTCAGAAAATATCCCAATTTTACAGTACGGTTTAGAATTATAATAATAAACTTGAGAACAATATAAAAATAACTTTTGTTTTTAAAAACACTTTAACATGTCATGTAACTAAAGCGTGTTAAATGACAATGTAGCAACACTATTATCTCCGTCTTCTTTCATCAATACTGTAGAACAGCAAATGATAAATGTCAACTGTCATTCAGGTAAACCTTGAAACATGTACCGCTCCAATCTTACTCGTGAATCCCAGGTGCCTTGTATTTTTTATGTCTTGTAGAGAGATTTCATCAACTAACCTCCTCAAAGCTAGTTTACTCATCAGGGGAAGTACAGCTCAGGCGAAAAAGTGTTTTTATTGTCCTCTAGGCCTCTTGAGGAACTATTATTTTTACCTAATGGTAGCTTGTAGATACAGTTTATAGCAGTAACCCACATTATGAATTTGGGTGTGGATTTTGTAAAATATGGATTCCAGCAAGGCAGGATCTAAAGAAAATTGGCTTCAGTATGAAAAAGTAGCATTCCTAACTTTAGGGCTGGACCCAAAAGGAAGTGAAGGTCAGAATATTGACCCCTGTTGCCTTGAACACGTCTTTTAAAGTGCTTCATCATTTGACCATTAACTGCATAAAGGGAGATCAAACCATTTGTATTGTGTAATGTCAAAAGATTTGTGAATGTATGATAAAGAGGATGCATGTGAGTTGGAGCACAGGAACAAATAAGACAAAGTTGTACAACACTGTTGCCTCAGCAAGAAGATACTGAGCTATAATGCCGTTGGTGCTGTCCTGTGTGGAGTATGCATGTTCTCCCCTTGTCTGCATAAAGGATACATAGACATGCAGGTTACATTAGTCAGAAACTAAATATAAATATGTTATCATGTTTTGTCTTTGCTTAAAATAATCTTGATTTATCCCCGGGTGAAATCTTCCAGATTGAATAGCTGCAACATTAAAGTGAGGATCTCTCAGAATTATAATCCATTATATAATATACATTAAGAAATGGGTCATACTGCTCATACTTTTACCGGAGTACATTTTGAATGCAGGACTTTTACTTTTAAAACGTTTCTACTTTGTGGTATTACTATTCTTTGAGTATACTTGAGTACTGTTGTGTGTACACCTCTGAACCTGCGCCTTTACTTTCTTCTAGTTTACCAGAACAACCTCATATTATATTTTTTCAGAATACAAACTGTTTCATCAAAGTGCATTAAAAAAATCAATCTTATTGGCCAAATAGTTTTGTGTTTTTTGTGAAGTAGCCTACATCTTACTATTGTCCTATTGAAAATGACTTTTGTCAAACCATGTTATGTCTCAACCAGTCCAGTAGATGGTATGTGTGTGTTAAAAATGAAAAAGCATCCAGATCCATGACAATGGGATCCCAGTGTTCGTGCATTTTTCCACTAAGGTACGGGGCGGAGGAACAAATGATTGAACAGATAACAGCATTCCTTGGCAAGAACAGGCAGCTGTCCAGGCCCAGGCAGCAGCCTGTCATATTTCAGGGAAGTCAAGCAGCAAGCGTGTCCAATCAAATTTCTTCCTGCTTTGGGAGCCAATCAGAGCCATCATATCGGTGTCCATGGCGTACAGAAGGGTGTGTTGACTCTACTTAAACCGTTGTCTTTTCCCAAATTACGCAGAAGCATTCATTTTACCCGTAAAGAATCTACGCACATCTGCACCAGGTAAAGTTTTTCGGAATGTTCTCTGTTTTTCAGCTCGACCACTAAAAAAAGATACCTAACTATTGTTATGCAAGGATCATTTTTTCCAAGGAAATGCGTTTTAGGCTTCAAAGGCGTGTTGGAGTTTTTCTCCTGCGCCACAGACTTTTCATACAGTTAGTTTCCTGTTTATTTCCTCTGTTAACTGTGCTGTGTGTAGTCCACCTGGAAGCGCTGAATTCCTCAGCAGGCAGGCTGTTTTACTGCATGAGTTTGTTTGTTCTGAAGGTTATAAAGTTTGTTTCTTGCGACTGGCTCGCATTACTCCAGAGTTAAGCCAAGTTCTGTTTTTTTCTTAACTGAGGTGGGGCTTTCTTTGTAAACCCGCATGGGCATGCCCTGCAGACAAAATACATTTTTTGTGATTAAATGTCAAAGGGCTCATGTTTTGATGCTTTCTTCTGCGTTCTTTTAACAGTTTTTGATGCCCCCTTTTTTTTTTTTTAGCATGTTTTGCTTTTGATCCTCATGTTAGCTCTTTTTCGCTCCCACTTCCTCCCATTAGACATCTTCCAAAATGAGCGCCAAATGTCCAATCAAGCAGGAAGTGATGGACTTTAATAAGGGAAAACTGAAGAGGACTGAAACTGCCGAAAAGAACACTCTTCCAACGGAGAAGGGTAGGTGTTCAAAACAAGTGTGCTCCCATTTAAAAAAATAAAACTCATCCGCCCTTCACCAAGGTTTTCCACTTCCTATGGTCTATGTTAGTCATACATAAACTCCTCCCTGCCGATCTTTATCAAGGCAACGGCAAACATGTATTACTGATAAATTGCATGTACACACCCAACCACCTGAGAGCTCTCCTTGTTCTGTTTAAGGCCAACCTGTTCAGTGGAAAAACATAACCCCACCCTCATCTGTGTATTATATGACTTCTGTCTCTTTTGAAATGTTTATTATATGAAGCTTCATGCCAATGGCACTGGGGGTTGAAAAAGAAAATTGCAGCCACTTCATGCAAATAGTCCAAAAGAGGCCCAGGTGTGCTGTGCAGTAGAAAAGCCTGATTTTTAGATCTGGTGTGACCTGACTCAGCAGGAAGAGGGGAGTTTAAGTTAAAGCGTGGCAAAATGCTCATGTCGGCTTTACCCTGAGTCGTTAATGGCAATTTTTCCTGTAGAGCTATTCTATGTTGCTCTGAAATGATTGTGCCGGTGTTTAATATTGCTTTAGCACAATGTGGATCTTTTACTTTCCAGTATTACCTTAGTTTCAAGCATTACATTGAGAATATGTTGCTTAAAATAGATATTGTAGACTTTTCCCATGTAAATAGATTGACTTTTCTCAGCTTAAGTTACAATTAAACTATGCTTGAGATGTGACCATAACCATAAAAGTTGCCTTCTTCACAGTTTTGAGTGAATCATATTGTATAACTGTAATCATATATTTGTTTACTTCCCTGAGTCTTCAGACCTCTAAGTTCATAGCTTCATGTTGCTGATGAGAGCATAGGCATAAAATACATTTAAAAGGGGCCACTCCATACTTAGTTAAATTGTCTTGAGGATAACTTTACAGTATGCGGAAAAACTATTCAAAATGTCTTCTGTGTGACTTTATGGAGCTGTGTAAAACTGGTTATGAGGTGTGGGGGTTGAAAAGGCACTGACATTGTGCATGCATTCACCTCATAAAGATGCTTATAATTTGCATTATGGAAAATGTAATGAAATGTAAAGATATATCTGCAGATTTTTTTAAATAATTTGTTTGTCTATTGCAAAAGAGTCCCCCCTTCACACACACACACACACACACACACACACACACACACACACACACACACACAAAATCAGAAAGACCATTGACAGGCAGTTCTTTATTCTTAATCGTAACAGAGCCAAACTCATGACTGGATCCATGTGTCGCCCAAGCTGCTTCAATGTCAAATCTCACCCACCATGCAGAGTCTTTGACACTGCTGCTTTAGATTACTGTTCTGTGGTGGTACATAGACTTTTTAAATGAATGCTTCAGGGTGATAATGTTTAAACACAGTGCTACATCAGTTCTCTCTTTTGATCACACAGTAATTTGTGATGAGAATACCGCCATTGAAGAGGTAAGTTCCAGAAACGTACCTTCCGCAATTCTTCTCTTTCAGTCCTGCTCTTCTTCCATTTAGGAATCCTATCCTTCACCTCAATCTCTGCTTGTACATTTCTCTGACACTCTAGTGCTTAAAGTAGATCCTGCGCAGAATACATGGTCTTCTTGCTTTGGTCTTTTATCTTCTGGAAAAAACCTTATGTCCTCAAACTTTCTTCCCCACTCGGCCACAGCTTTCCTTCACTTTCATATCTTCCCTGAGGTTTGATGGGGTTTGGGATTGTAGTGCAGACTACATCTTGAATGATGAAATACAAATGGGAGCATGTCTTCATTCTTTCATCTGCATTCTCTTATAATTTGTACAGGCCATGTCAATATTCAAGATCTGTGTTTTGATTTTTGCTCTCCCACTTTTTTCCATTAGATGTGTGCCAAAGTGCCACTCAATAAGGAGTTGGAAGGGTTTAAAAAGGACCACCTCAAGAAGGCAGAAATGAAAGAAAAAAACCCTCTCCCAACTCCTGAGGGTAAGGGGAAAGAGGTGTACTTCAATTCAGGCTTTAGCTTACACTCCTTATTTGACATAGTCCCTCCCTGCCATTATTATGAAGATAAGATAAGCCTTCATTGATTCCCCAGGTGGGAAATTCCAGTGTTGCAACAGCACAAAGATAGAAGATAGTCTATGTAAATGGAGAAGTAAAACAATAATAAAAAAGAAGAGGACCGTAAGGTTACGTAAAGCAATAATAATAACAAATGTTGTTAGATATAGTAGAGCTGTATGGCTGGACAGTTTCCTTTTTTTCAGGTCCATGACTTATTATTATTATTGATGGAGACGGTTACCGGTCAGGTACAATTTGCAGGAGCATCAACACTTAAAATAATACTAACTTCATCACTAGACTTTGTTTGAATGCCCATAAGAATATATTTAATGCTGCAAAATAAACTTTTTAAACATAATCTTTGAAAAAAGAAAACTCTCTTGCTCTTACCATGCCCACACCTTCTTTTCAGAGTGTTGCTCTGTATTTGCTTTGGTTTATGAGTAGGTGTGTAAACTACTCTGCAGAATGGATCCCACCAGCCTCTAGCAACTCTAGTAATTATGAAAGGAGCAAAGGCCAAACACGTGTCGGTGTCTTAAAGTGTCACTTTCAGTTTACAAACGTAGTAATTTGAACCCAAACCACAATAGTTTCCTACACCCAAACGACTAGTTTTCTTGCCTGCACCTATTTATTTTGTTTGTGTTCAAAACATTACACCAGTGATACAAATAGATCATCTTATATATGTCCCTGTCTCTCTTGTGATCACACAGTAATTAAGGACGAGAAGATCGCCATCGAAGAGGTAAGTTCCAGAAACGTACCTGCGTTTATACCTGCACTTTCATTTAGTTCCGTCACCTGGGCCTTTGCTTGTGAATTTCTCTGACACTCTACTGCTATGAGTAGATTTGACAATGTATCTTCTGGAAAAACATTATGTCCCACTTGGACACAACTTTCCTTCACTTTAATTTCTACTCTTGTAATTTTTACAGGGCATGCTAATATTCAAGATCTGTGTTTTTGATGTTTGCTCTCTCACGCTCACACCCTCTTTCCCATTAGAAATGTGCCAAAGAACCACTCAATAAAGAGTTGGAAAGCTTTAAAAAGGACAACCTCAAGAAGGCGGAAATGAAAGAAAAAAACCCTCTCCCAACTATTGAGGGTAGGTTTTAAGCTATTTGAACCCAAACCACAGTGTTTTCCTTAATGTGAACAAGTAGTTCTGTTTCCTAGACTTTGGGTGGTTTGGTTTGTGTTCAAAAGATTACATCCCTGTTACATTGATCATCTTATCTGTCTCTTTTGATCACACAGTAATTGATGCAGAGAAGACAGCCATCGAAGAGGTAAGTTCCAGAACGTGCTGTGATTCCTCTCTTTCAGTCCTGCTCTTTCTCGAATGACAAATCAAGTCAATCATCCCCGCCTCTATTTTCTGTGATCTAACACTGTATTGCTACAAGCTGACAATGTTTAGCTGCAGTTTGGTTTTTGGCAATTTTTCCTAATCTCTTTCTTAACCACAACACAAAAATGTAGCTTTCTGTTCAAGTAGGGCGTTCTAATCCCCATACACACTCTTGTGGAACTGAACACCTGTAAATAACAGAGTGTAACATGACGCGGTAATAGAGCTGTTTGTTCATTGTGAGGGGGCTGCTACGTGTTGTGACCGGTTACATAACTCCAGAGTTCAGCCCAGTACTGTCTTTCTAAATGGAGCTGGGGCAGGATTTGTGTACCTGTGTTGGACTGGAAAATCCTTTTGATGAAATGATCATGGGATTATGTGTTTATTGTTTTAATGTTTTCTCTCTTTCTCACACTTTTCTCCATTAGAAAATGGTCAAAGAGCCACTCAATGAGGAGGTGGGGTCATTTAACAAGAAACAACTCAAGAAGACAACCACAAAAGAAAAAAACAGATGTCCAACTGCCGCGGGTAGGTGTTTTAAAAAGTGTCTCTCGGCACTGCCCAGTATTCTGGTTTCTTTAGCTCCTCCCAGCAAACAATTTTGAAAGGCAACAGCAGACATTCCTGCACTGATTAACTGCAGATACATACCCAACAAGCTCTTTCTCAATCTGACGCCAGGCTCCTTCCGTATTGAAGAAGGTGACCCTGCTGGTACATGTCGGCTTACTCTAAATCTTTAACTTCAATCCTTCTCAGGAGAGCTTTGCTCTTTGGCAGTGAAAGGAAGAACCTGTGCTCTTTATAAATTAGAAGTTCATTCAATTAGCAATGACTCATACCTTTGATCAATACAAGTGGTGGTTTAAATAGATTTTGCTGTGTAACGGATATTTCTGAGAAAGTTTACTGACTTAATGGCTGTGTTTTTCTTGAGCTACTGTTGAACTGCATTTTCCATAATCCTGCAAATCCTTTATGTTTTACACATGAAGTCATGAGGAGTATTATACAGACTATGAAACTGTTGTATAATGTATTGTATGGCTCTGAAGGAGCTGTGTACACTTTAAGAATACCGATTTATCATGGATGGCCTATCGCTAACTGGGAGACTGGAGTTGAATAGACATGTCTTATTATCTAATAGAATCTGCCACTCGGTTGCATTGTGGGAAATGTGGGATCCTGTCTTTTTTTTATGCGGGCCCCATACTAAACTGTAAAATACTTTTTAAAAAGGGCTGTGGTAATTGCTCAAACTTTGATTTTGACTTCTGTCACTTCTTCAGGCCGCACACCTATACAGTAGATTTGGTTGAATAAATCAGTGGGTTTTTAAAATTGTATTTTTAATACAGGATGATATTGTTTAAACGGCATGTTATATCAGTCGAATCACCATGTCTGTCTTTCTTGTGATCACACAGAAGTTGAAGAGGAGAAGAAAGCCCTGAGAGAGGCGAAGTAACTGAACGTGCCTGCCATGATTCCTCTTTCAGTCCTGCTCTGTTACCGACTCTTCTTCTGATAAAGAATTCTGTCCAGCATCACGCCGCCTGCCTGTTTGAAGAAGTGTTTGGGCTGATGCATCGGAAAGGATGTTCCTGTACTCCTTGTAAATGAATGCAATAGATGTATTTTTTTTTTGTCCGTGCTGATTATATGGGTCATGGAAAAAGATAACAATAAAAGGATTTTTTGTTTTTCGTTCAACAACATGAATTGTTGTATTAATGGAAATCCACCAAAAATATATTGCACCATAAGTATGACTGTAAATGTTGTCCTTCAGAAATGTTCTGAGAAATGACACTCAAACATAACACTTTTTTTTTTTTTATTAAATAAAAATGGATATGTTAAAAACATTTGATTTGTAATTATTTTGTCAAACATTCTTTCCAAACCATCTTACATTCAAAGCTCAGTTATCACAACAACTTTCCAATTTGTTATCTATAGACCTCGGGCATTGCCGCTTAAGAGTTTAGAAAGTAATCTGGATGGTTTATGTATTTTCAGTCTTAAACTAGAAATTAGTAAATGCATGCACCCCAAAATGCATCTGAAAAGATAGATTTAATGATTTGTAAACTAATGCCTTTCATGTATCTAACTAAACACCCGTGTCCATTATTGTTATTGCACAATAAGTAACCAAAAAGTAGGAAGATGGGAAATGGTTCACCAGCTTTGTGGGTTTATCCGTCATATGCGAAAGCTACCATGTTAATAATGGTAACAATTTTTTTTTTACTGCTGGACACTTTAGGGGAAAAGGGGCTTAAATCCAAGCCTGTTGCTGAAATATCAAAGATTTTTGAATAATAAAACTGATCCATGCTTGTGATCATTCAAATTCTATTTGACTTGGCTGCACATGAGATATATTTAGTTAATTTGAATTCAGTTGTGAATGGTTGAGTGAATACATTTAACCCAGTTAAAAGCTCTTCTCTATGAATTACAACAGGTCTAATCCTAAGAAAAAAGGTGGATCTGCTTCAGGTGTTACACATTCCACACTGCTTACATGGCTTACCTTGTAAATGTGAGTTTGAATTTAGTTGCCACATGCAATATTGTCACATTTACATAAAATGCATATAAAATACAGCCAAATATTGAAGTTCATATTGTATCTTTGCAGTATAAAAATGCTTTGGGAAGCTCAAGGATCAGTGGCTGAGCAGTTTTTTGTCTCGTACTATGTATGGGGATTGCTTAAGATAATACAAGCTGTGTTTTTCCACAACAGGCCTGTTCGAACATGCTGACACAACAGCATGCTGGCACTTGATGTAAAGACATGGCGTGTAATTGTCTCACATTGGAGTTAAGGCACCAAAATTACAGCTTGTGCACATTTCCCTTCTGTTGTAAGGAAGCCTGTCAAAGTTCTTAACAAAATAATACTTCCCATGGGAATGATAGTTTTTATGAAATTGGAAAGTAATGGAATGCATGTTGTTTTTTTAATCATTCTAAAGCCATAAAGTAAAACTACTTTTTTATTGTATGTGAGTCATGCTGTAGCATTTCATTGTCATGAAGAAACTGCTTATTAACAGATCCACCTGTTTGTTTTTACTGCCTGTTGTGTTCAATCCACTTATAATCCCTGCGTCAACTTTATGACAAGTGCACACGATCTCTCAGTGAACCAGTTGTACAGGTACTTTAGAGCGGCATCACTTCCTTTGGTTCCCACTAACCCACACAAATAGTCAGGAACAAACTACCAGACATTGTCTACCTAAAGTAGAGCAAAAAGAAAATTGAAGACTATGTCATTAAACTACCCCTGCAAAACAACCAATATATCAACTACCGTGTGCAACAGTTTTCATGTATGCATTCATAACACCATTTATTTGTTTATTTTCTTTAACAGTTTCACTGGCCTGCATTTCTGTATGCACAAATAAAGAAGTCCCACATTTTTAAAGTAAGATTTTTTTTTGGGATTCCTGCACCACAAAGTATATTGTCCTGCAGTGAACTTCTAGAATGATCATCGTCCTCCTATAGCTGATAGACATTTGCATATACACGTGCAGAAACTCTGTAAGAGTTGCCTGTTGTGAGATACATGCTGTCCAGTCAAATGGAGTGCAGTAACATGTCAATAGTAGAACCTCCACGCATGGGAAGAAATACAAATTACACTGTCATACGTCATAGAAGCAGGTCAAAGGTGTCTTTTAATTCATATACTTGTAGCACTTTTATGTAAACAGCGACACCCAATGGCCTCAATATAGATGAAGCAAAGATATTATCGCACTACCAAATCTCTCCAATAGGAGGCGCCAAATGGCAGAGACAGCCCAGAGGGGGAGGGCCGAGGCTGCTGCAGGTCTGCTCACTAAAGTCCATCAACAAGCTAGTTAGCAGAGAGCGATACCATATCCGTGATGCTCAAGCAGAAAGAAAACATGGACAAGCCTAACTAAGAGATATATTCCCGGTGTCTTGATAATCACTGTCTAACGTCGGCGGAGGATCAATCCAGGTGTGTGTAAATCTCTTCTTCATTCATGCGGTCGCTGCTGCAGCGGAGAGTTTGAGCTGCGAGTGGCGGGCAAGCTCAGTCATCAGCCCCGCAGGGACAACTGGGACAACACGGCTCACTCACTGGTACGGTTGTTTTCCTGTTAGCACGCTAGCTCAGCTAACATTACCTATAAACATGAAGGAATAGATATAGTACAATGTACCTGCTGGAGATTCACTGCTTATTCTTCTTATGTTCTAGTCTAGTGCCTAGCTTGTTGCAAAGGTTATTGGAGTTGCATAGTTAGCCACGTAACGAGAAAAAAAAAAGTGGTCGGCGTCATGTAAATACTGGTGATTTATTAGCTGAAATTAGCTAACACATAACGCTAGAAGTGGCGCATTGATACCAAAGCTACTTCATTGTATCCCAGACCAAAAGCTTTGCATGTGAATGTATGAGCTAGAGAATATATTTGTACTGCTTTCTTTAATTTACTGGACCATGTGCTGAGTTGTTGTTGTTTGGTTGGGAAGATGGTGCCCATTCAATAATGGTGTTGGCAGAAACATGTAGTACTATCAAGCCTGGGCTAATGTTTTATACAGCCTATGATGTCGCCTTGTCGTTTATTGTCCTTGTGCAAAATGTAATGTTACCCTTCCTCCCCAATAGAGCAGGAGCATGGTGGTCCCGGACAGTGCCAGCGTGCTCCTCCAGGCCGACAATGGCAGTCCCACTGGCCTCATGGAGAGCTCCAAGACCGGGTGCGAGGAGGAAGAAGAGGGGGATCAGGACCTGCCAGGGGAGGAGCTGGAGGAGGTCCGAAAGCTTCAGGAGCTTGTTCGCAGGTTGGAGGTCCAGAACGAGACCCTGCGCAACAGAGGGAGCAAATCTCTCAGCCACACAGTCTCTGTCAATATCAACGAGGGGCTGAATTGTGAACAAGTGAACAACTCCCACCTCAGATTGGAGCACTGTGGTGAGTTGGGCAGCTCAGACTTTGAGCTGTCTCCACTTCAGGACAGCAGCAGTGGTGAAGACATGTCCCCTCGTCCCATGGCCAACAGGCTGGAGGAAGACGATGAACAGGGTCCACCGGGGGGATTTCTCACCTTGACCTGCAGCAACGGAGCGGGACAGTGCCAGACGCCAGAGAGCCCTTCTCAGGAAAGCTATGACTCAGAGACACTTGCAGAGAACGACTCTGGGGTGGACCAAACTGCACTGGATGAAGTGGATGTCCTAGATTTGGAGGATGAGTGTGCGGAAGAAGACAACGAGGATAGTTGGTAGGTCTTAATATCCACACTTTGTCCTGATAATGCTTTGATAACCTTCTTTTAGCCCTCTTATTTGGGTTATCCAATATATATTTCTGTCAATACTAACATTTGTACATATGAGATAGATATCAAGTAAAATACATCATCATATGGGCCAGTAAATATGAGTTACCCTCAAGGGAATTTAATTTCTTGCAACCCAGGCAAGAGCAATGCCACATTTAAAGTTGCGTGTTACATTCGGCTGTGTATAAGTAGAGAGGAGCCCCTTTAGCCATATGAGTCACTGCTCTTTTTCATTTTAACCTCTTACTTAAAAGTGTGTTTCTCCCCCACAGGAAGTGACTATGACTGTTCTGTAAGTTATTTGGATTCAAAATTAGACTACGTTTCTGACAAGACAGAAACTGCATTTTTTTCCCTCTCATTTACAGGATCAATAATTATTTTCCTGTACTTTCAAAGCTTTGCTTAACTGTGACCACTAGCTCAATAAATACTGTGACTAGGAGGTCATGAGGAAGTGTTATGGTTGGAGAAGAGACAGTAAGAGGCACACAGAAATAAGGAGGAGGCGGTAAAAAAATAAGCGTGAATATAGTCAAAATACAGAGGTGAGAGACAGTCTATTGTTTCGTTAACTTGACTCTGAGCTCCCTGACTGACCAAGTTGAACAACAGATGTGACCTATCTACAACCTGTTTGACAGATTATAATGGAAAAAAACATTTTTTTTAAATACCAAGCATGAATGAAAACAATGCGGTTACAATAAGCGCTCTCTTAATCTTTTTCAAGAAAATAAGCTATTTGAAAATTGTAATAATAATAGTTGTTATTATTGTTGATAGATCTACATTCACTAAGCCGTGTAACACAATGCACTAAAGATCAACTAAGCCATATCTGCATTCGTTAATTCCGAAATATGGGACAGGTTGACCCTTATAAAAACCCAGTTTGTTTTTTTCAATAAGAGGACCTTTGCTCATTACCTCCAGTTTAAATGGCAGAATATAATCACCTGATTACCTAATTACGATTCTAATTACACAAGAGGACCATTAATATAAGGTTAATATCTAATCCATGTACATTTCATGCCAGAGTTCAGTCTAGACATATTGTTAAATGCTGTGCACATTGCCTTAAACAGCTACCATATTGTGTTCCTGATGGTCCCTCTAGCAGCTTAACAGCCTGACCATTTGCAGCTTATTTTCAGTTTCACATAATTAGCCATACCATATGTGCTTTGGGAGGTTATCATAGCCAAAACGTCCAGTAATCCCAACGCCGACATAATCGCCTCAGCTCTGAGCTGGATGCAGCCGCATGGCTAAACTGCTTTGGGTGGGATTGCGCAGCATGTGATCCGAGGACCCCCTCTGGGACCAGAACGCAGCACGGAGATACACTCCCGAGCTAACAGCCGCTGCAGGGCCTCTTGTTGTGCGTCTATCATTAAAAGTCCTAGAGTACAAGGGAAAAAACAGGTTGCCAATGGCACAGTATCTGCACTCCAAATAATAGTTTCCACGCTTGATTGGACAAGGTCAACACAAATCTGGCATGCCAATTCCAAATTGCCATGTGAATGTCCAACTTGTTCTTAAATCACCATCATTTTCCTCTTCAAGTTTATTTTGAGGAATTACTTTGTAAACTCTTAGCCTAGTAAAGTGGTGCTTATTAGACTTCCCACACAGGCTTAAACTTAAAGCATCCTAATTTACGCACTGCACACTGGCAGCCGAGTAGAATCAACCTCCATAACATAACTATGAGGTCCATTTGAAATGAATGTAGAACCACTGTAAAAGTATAGAAATGTAAAGAGTTCTATGTTGCTGTTCCCTACATCTCAGATAAACTTCAATATTAAATGTAGGCTGTGATCATTCCGGTCCGGTGTATTTGTTTTGGTGTGGTATTTGTTGATGGCACTACATTTGCAGACCTGTGTCTTGCATGAAAGGCACCTAGGTTTATTTACCTGTGACCGAAACTCTTGATCAAACACAAGAAGAACTTTAATCTTTATTCCACATCAAACACAAGTATTGTGAGTGAAAGAAGTAGCTCCTGCCCCCCCCCTACACTCACTCTGGCAGTGTGTGTGACCTGAATATTGCCCTCAGTATTGGTTGGTGCTCATTCCAGTGGGAAATGGGTCCTTTTGTGTTTGCCCAATGGGAAGATGATTTCTCGTTTATTGGTCCAGAACCAGTCGGTCCGGGCCTTTTGTGTATCTAACTCAAAGAATTAACCATGTGACCGGCAGTTCAAAGCTTGTGGTAAACTAATGGCTGTTTGTTCTCAGTATGGCAACACAGGGCGCATCTCAGAGGACGCTTTGGAAAGTCAAGTGTTGCTTTCAGATGGGGGCTTTGTGTCAATGCATAAAAAGCACCATGGCTGCTAAAACATGTCCGCCTGTCATTACAGGATGAGCATGATATGTAAGGCAGATTTAAGATGAGGCAAATGTGTATTTAGCAGTCATGTTTGAGAACCAGGTGTAGGCTGTGATAAGGATTTTCAAGGATGCATTACCGACTTAAAGTATTTACCCACTCACTGTTTGATCTAAGTACATAATTCACTTTAAACACACTATGTGGGATCTTTTCTGCTTCACAGCGTTTTATTCAGTGGTTCAACGTTAAATCTACCTGTGTTGAACATTGTGAAAAACATTCTTACTATGCATGGCATTCTCAATACTCTTAAGTGCATAACGAGGCCAGGAGTTTACCCAAATCTCCAGCTTGTGTTTATGAAATCTTTTTTTCGGTTGTTGCTGGCACTTTTGACAAACATGTGTAATAAAAAGTAGATTAGGCTTACTTCTGGGCATTTCCCTACCTCAGTTTTCCCCACTCTCCTCATCCCCTTTACTCTTTGTCAATCCTCTCCGTTCTCTTGTTAATACTGTTTTTCTTTTGTCCATCTCTTCTCTACAGGCTGTATGTTTCTCCAAAGAAGCAAGTAGCAGGGTCAGAGTCTACACTGAAATGGTGTCGGCAGGCTCTTGACCATCGCAGCCCAGAGACAGAAATAGCTTGTCGGATCCTGATTAACCGCCTGGACCAGAGTATGTAAACACACACATACATTTTCAAATCAAACCCTTTGAATGTCTTAACCAACGTATTATTAAATCTGCATTTGTATTCATTCAAGAGATTACTAATCTTCCAGTCCATCACAAGTCTAAGATAAGAAAACGTTAAAAATAAGAAACTGTATCTAAAGGACATTGAAACAAGTGTTGCTCCCTTAGAGCTGCATTAAGTGTTACCTCCCTGTGTGAATGGGCTGCTTTCTTATATACTGCTCGCCACTATTGTGTGGGCGCAGCGATCTGTGGGTGTTTGAGCTGTGTGGCAAAGCCCGAGCTCTCACAGCGAGCGTGTACATGGTGTGTACATGGTGTGTACATGGCGTGTACATGGCGTGTACATGGTGTGTACATGGTGCGTACGTCTCTACGTGAGTGAGGACAGAAGTTGGTGTCCGATCCAACAGGCCTCATATATTATTTACCCTGCCAACGGCGGCTCCTACTTCCTGCACACCGCACAACCTGAACAACAGAGCCATTCACACCAGGGCTGAAAGACCACATGAAGTCATGGGCTGGGTTGGATTACCCCCAACCCCCCCCCCCCCTGTCAGCTTTCCTTTTTAAACGGCAGCAGCAGGCCAGGAAACTGCCTGTTTGCATAAAGACTATAGGGTTAGCAGAAAAGGTGAAATAAAAAAAAAAGAAGACATTTTATAAAGACGATTTCTAAAGTGAACTGTATATTATGTATGCAATATTGCGACAGCTTGATCTTAAAGTTATTGTGTCAAATAGTTTGCACTTGCTATTACTAGTGCATTACTGTGGTCAAAGCAGGAACCCTGCAAATAAGTCTACATTTATCCATACAAAAAGATGGTTGACTCTTATTGCATACATTGACCGCTGCAGCTTTATACACTGCTTTTATTTAATCCCTACAGCCCTCGGATGGAAGCAGGACACATGTTGATAAATCTGCTTCTGATTGGTCACGTGCAGCACCAGGGTGCAGAGCCATTACACACAGACATGCATTGTGCTTGCCTTCAATAAGTCAGATGCAAATGACACCTAGTTACAAAAAAACACACATCTGTCTGGTCGGTTATAACTCTGTCTACTGTCCATTTATGCGGAAGACATCGGGTAACTGGAGCTTATTCATTCTGTGCATCACAGCCTCGTTTCCCCAAAAAAAATGCTTCTTTTATTTATTTTGAATGCATTATGAACTAGAGCTGCTGTCACATTTAGATCTAATGTAAATATTTAGCCATTATAACTGAAATAGAGTTGCATTGATGCATTCATACTCCTTCACCAACCGATTATTACATTATTTGTTTAAATCCAATTAAGTCTAAAGTACCCCTCACCATCTGCCTCTGGCGGCAGATACTGTGTGTGTTCACACCGTGTCGCTCTGCACCATCCAGGCAACAATAGGATTTCCTGGGGATCCGATCTTTCATTTGTTCAGCTGTCGTCATGGGTCAATGTTATTTATTTATCACCACACCCTCTTATCTTTCTTTGCCTTCAACTCACTCTTTTGCGAAGCTGCACCTACACAAGTTTGCGCTAAGACCTACACTTAAGATGAGGCCATTAAAATCAATCAATCCCATCCATATTTTTAGCTTCATGTCTCTCTTTTATGTCATCCTTTTGAAGTATGTGTATTCTTCTGGGAGAATATCTAACCTCTCCTCTCCTGTTCCCCGCAGCAACTCGATGGAGGAACATGTACAGTAGCCCAGCAGAGGCAGGCTCGGCTGGCTCAGGCCTGATCTCTCCTGGGTACCACAAATCAACTAACAAATCCCTACTAACCTGTGGCAGCTCAGGTATGGCATGACATTAACACACTCAGCTCCTCATGTTCTGCTCAACACTACAGTGGGATTTACGTCAGTTATTGTACGGATGTATGTCATTTGAGTTGTGTGTGCACTAATGCATCAACACTGTGTCTCCTCTGGGATCCCAATGGTTATTTTCAAAGACAATTCGAGCATGTTTTACACAGCTGTGTTTCGCATATACTGCACAATACTTTAACCATTTTTCAAAACATAACTTAAGTTTTAATTGAATTGAATATCTACTGTTGGTAGTCATTGTTTACCATTTGTTATGACTACAAATAATAGTTGAATAGCTTCTTAAATGACAGGTTTTTCGTCGTCATCCCGCCCAACACACATGAATGCATCACAAACAGATTCTGCCCATCCCTTCACTTCATAACAACCACAGTATTATTATTATTTTCATGATGAAAAGGTTATTGTTATTCCTAAATAAAAAGAAAAGATACTATTCTCTACAGCTAATAGTTTAAACACGTCAACTTCCCTTGAGTTGTTTAAGTTGACTGTAAACAGTGTGCACCTGGCAGACAAACAGTAACACCCGTGTGTTTTTGAAAGATGGTCAGTGATTATGTAAAGTATATGTGGTTTGTTCTAATGGGATAAAAACCCAGGTTTCTGAAGGTGTTTGGCAATGCTAACCAGTGTGAAATGTATAATGCTGGTGATCTTGACTTTGTCTGATTTTTACTTTGCATTTGTGTTGCTCCTCACTTTGTCTCGCAGCACCTGGCACTTCACTGTGCTGAGACCAGCCATGCTGATGTTGTTACGAATACCCTGAAAATAACAAATCTTTGCATGATGGTGTAAATGCCTGGCTTGGTGATGCTATCTAATCCCAGACTTTTTACATAACCAAATGCCCCTGGATGCTGATGTCATTTCCTATTTACCTCAGTCTGAGTGTTGGGTCTGTGTCGGACAGAAACGCCCATGGCAGGGGAATTTTGCATACTGATTTCCTGGGCTTTATCACAATACCAAACTTTCTAGTAGTGATTCCATTGTTGGCTTTCTATAATTGAATGAAGAGGATAGATTGCAATATTTCAAAATGTTTGCTCAAGAAAACGTTGCGGCTTCAGTCAAAAAAGTATAAGAATAATTAAAAGCTCAGAACAGATGAGCCAAACTCAACTGCACTGTATTCATGTGAAGAGAAACTCTTATTTGTTGTGAATATATGCATAAGTAGGAATGTAGCACAACAGGGAAGTGAAATAATTGTTATTAATTGTTATTATACTATGATTTCAACCACCAAACCAAATGTAATTGTCAAATAAAGATTGATTAAATATCAATAAAGGTAGTCTGCATTCCCACCAGCCAGTCTGATAAATTACGTTAAGTTAGAGTCCACCTGGTGAATTATAAACTTAAATCTAAATGTGTCCTGGTGCAGGCAGTTATAACTCACTCGGGAACAATAAAGCTTCTATTTTCCAAAATGTAATCTACAACATCTACAACAGTGTGATTTAATACTCTGCTTGTTAACCTTGAGGCGATTATATGTTAAATGGTAAATATTGATAATACAATTATATGAACCTGATTAACCAGTCTCTGAGCAGAGTCTGACAGATCCCACAGGCAGCAAATCAATTCAGTCACCACATAGGTGAAGGTCGGCCATTTGTCATACTCATCTTTTGGTTCAAAAGGGGGATAGTGCCTTGAATGAAATGTGTTATTTTGTGTGGTGAATTTCTTTTTTTCTGCTTGGTTTAAAATATATTTATCATCCAGGGATACGATTGTCATCTGGCTGTGCTGTGCATATTTTAACCTGGTACCATTGTCAGCACAATGAAGGTATAACCTGTCACTGCTTAGGATTATTTAGGGATAATGGTGCTCTAATGGATAGTGAGGTGGGGTGAAGATCAGAAGGTTGTGAGTTCAAATCCCGCCAGGAACATCACCACTAGTGTGCCCTTGAGTGAGGCACTTAGCCCTTAATTACTCCAGGGAGAATGTCCCTGTAATTGGTAATTGTAAGTCACTGTGGATAAAAGCATCAGCTAAATGAAATGTAATGTAATTTAAGACACATTTGAATGCATACTAGTCGGATAGGTGTTTTGAATCATGAGGAAGGTGTAGCCATTGTTTCTTTCCTATCTGGAGAGCTTTTCTTTGAACACTTAGTATTTCCCCTTGAACAGAAGTTGAAATAACTGCTTATTGTTACCATGTATGTGTCAGAAGCAGCTTGTTGTAACAGGTACCCCACTGTGTTTCTACAGGTGTCCCAACAACCATGCATTCAGCCCTGAGCTCGCAGTCGTCCATAGACAGTGAGCTCAGCACATCAGATGACTCCATTTCTATGGGCTACAAGCTGCAGGATCTCACTGATGTCCAGATCATGGCTCGCCTGCAGGAAGAAAGTGAGTCATGGTGTGCTGTTCCGCTAGGATTTTTTTCTTGCCGGTCAAGTGTCCGGAAATAATTTATTTTACGGGACAAATTCTAAACTTACCGGTCATGTTTCAATAATAATAATAATAATAATAATAATAATTGTGTAGCAGAGTTTCCATTAGCAGGTAATTACAGGACTATGACCGGTAATATAATGCTGATGTTTAAAACTCAGTTAATGGGGCTCATTTTTATATTGCTTCAGTTTATAATCGTAACAGATCGAAAAGTTCAGATTCATTTTTCAATAAATGATGCGCTTCCACAAACAATAAAAAACATAATTGTTACATTCAAACAAACTACTTATATACATATAAGCATATAGCTATTTTATTGTCTTTTTCGGACACCTTAAAAAACTGCCAGACTGGTGAAGCCATTTGGGCGAGCTTCTTTTGCCGCGCACAGAGGAAAGTCTCGTGTTTTTTCGTCATCTGATCGGCTCTCCTGATCAGCCTTTATAGAGAGCACCGATCACTGCTGTGAGTGAATATCGGCCGATCGATCGGGGCATCCCTAATTATTACCGGACATTTTGACCGGCAGGTTTTGAATTTACCGTGTTTTTATACATTTTACCAGCTAAAAAAACTGTAATTACCGGCTAACGGAAACCCTGACATTTGATTGTGTTTTCATATTTTAAACAGTACACTGCTGTTGGTGAAAGCTGATAAAGAAATGTAGAAGCACAGTAACACTTATTGCAATCACCTTTTTACACCTCTGTAGATATTTAGATGGTGTATTTGTATGACTCCATGTATATGCAGTTTCCTTTTTTAACTGCATGTGTTTGGTGTTAGGTCTGAGACAGGATTATGCCTCGTGCTCAGCGACTGCATCCCGACGCAGCTCCACCACCTCTCTGCACTCCCTGCGGCGGGGCGGCACCTACAGCGATCAAGAATTTGACAGTTACAGCCTGGAGGACGAAGAGGACGAGTTCTGCTCCATGCCCCAGCGCCGCCATCGCTTCACGCCCTCTCCATTAGGCTCACCACGGTGCCTGTCCCCCTCCACCTCCAACCACGGTCAGGAATACAGCAGCCGACTCGGGGCCCCACGCACAAGAACACCCAGACGGTCACTTCAGGGCCCCAGTGCAGAGCTGCTGAAATTTGCAAAGAGCGAAGGTAGGCCAACAACACCGATAGAATAGCATTAATACCATATGTCGAGAAGATCAGTGTGGCCATCAGAGATTCTTGTTGAACCCAAAGCTGTGATTACAAACACTGAAGATGAATGTGTCATGTATGTGTGGTTCCAGAAGAGTTGAGGCACAGCATGCCTAACCTGGCCCCCCGCACCAGCCTACGATCCCTGGAAGCAGTCAGGAACAGCCGCAGCATGGAGGCTAACCTCCAAAGCTCTGGCAACCGCATGTCCCACCTGACCCACTCCCCCTCCACAGGTAACCCTTCCCTCTTCACCTGATCCGCACCACCCCATCTGTGTCTGCCTTGCATATACCGAATGTCACTCTAATCCTAACACTTTATTTCCTAAAACCTCTGCATGACCTGAGCTAAAAAACACAACAAACACTCACACATTTACTCCTCTTATATATTTTTCACGTGTAAATACTTTCCTAAACATGTAAAAACTCAAAAAGAAATCCAATTTTTGTGTCTTTGAAGGAAATGTATATAAATGTATGTATTTCCCTTTGATCACCCTTTTTATATATATAAAAAAAACAGTTATATATTTAATCTAATACTCACTCATACAACATGTGGGTGACAGACATGTAAGAGTTCCGCAAACCATCACAAATGTTGCCACTACTCCTTCCTTGACATACCCGAAATGTAGAGGTAACCCTCCGATCACTTACCTGCTACACGATTATTTAATTACTGTCCTTTAACCTATACCTTGATAATCCAGTACTGCTCTTGCCACACTTTCCTGTAACTCCCACAGGCCACAAATGTAGTTTGAATTTCAGTTACAGCTTATTTATCCTTTGTATATTAAATCTAAGTTGTCAGAGTAATAGAAGTTTGAGATTCTATTATACCACTGAGCCTCTCTTCCACTCAAGGTATAGCTAGTAGTCGGCTGAATGGCAACGGCCAGTCACCTCTCTCCCTGCGGACTCCGGTTAAAGCTGTCCCTCAAATGGCAGCTGGTCGTTCTTCAAGAGGTCTTCCTGTTGTCCAAGCAGCGCCTGCAGGAGGGGGCCGCAGGGTCCAGTCCGTCGGCTCGGCTAATGGAGGAGCCTACACCCCCGGGAGAGCCTCCACCGGGGCAGGGAGGGCTGCCGCGGGCCGAGGACAGGCCCCTACCAGAAGTAAACTTTCTCAGCCCCCCATGAGGTGAGTGCTTACAAGCTATTAGAGAATTTTAACAAACTGAGGATTTTTTACTTTAATTATGGCAATATTGTATTTATGTCATTTCTATGATACTTTGTCTCTTTTGTGAATGAATGCTAACTTTATATTCTTTGGCAGGTCTTTTGGCATGACTAAAATGTCAGATGAATCCTGGAAAGATGGCTGTTACTGAGCGTTGCCAGTGATGGAAGGATGATAACTGCTGCAACCCTGACCTCTCCCCGTTATCTCTTCTTGTACAAAGAACACAGCCACTGTGTCCACAAATATGTTTTACAACCTTTGGGTCCCCCAATTTTAGACTGGAGTGCTGGGCTGCACTGGATTCGTAGTCAAGACTCATCTCTTTCCCTAGCATGAAACATTGTCAACCCACACAGAGAGGCACAGTGTGTAGGCAGACAATAATGCACACATGCACACTATACTTGTGATATGGACCAACTCTGAGCTTCCAGAAGATTTGTTTGTGTCAATTTTACTTATTTTTATATGGTAATTGCTAGAAACTGCTGGAATATTAAAGGTCCCTGTTCTATTGATGTAATTGATATGAAGACGGTCTAAATGAAGATATTGGTGGTTTGTTGATTTTCTGTGGGAATTCCTACTAGATGAAGGTGCTGAGTGTTGCATGCTTGTTTTTTTTCCCTTATCATTGTGTAACTGCAATATGACAAATCTTTCATGTGTCCCACAATGATGTGTGCATTTCATTGTTCAATGGTTCATTGTGAATTTGATTGTTCAATGGTTCATTGTGAAATTATCTATAGTTTGGTGTTGTATTTGAGTTATGGTCTTTGCTTACACAGCAAGGCAACTCATGTAAACCACACTGCCCTTATAAATAATACAAACATGGAAATATATGGTTTGTGCCAAGGTGCATTTCCGCTGCAACACTTCAGAAGAATCTTGACATCAAAGGTACTGTTATAATACTGCATTTTGCAGGCATTTTTACTGCATATCTATAGGTGGTTTTAAATGTGCTTTTGGATACCACTTTAATGAAGAAGATGTTTATGCACGAAGGCCTTGTGCCTTAGACAGCTATGCACCCTCAGAGTGCCTCTGACAATTAGGAGCTGTTATTAAAATCCAAAAAATAAAGGCTACCCTGAAACTTTAATTTCTGCATTTGTTTTTATGTTTGTATTATATAAACCATGCAACTAATTTGCAGCAATTATGCACAGTATTTAATCCCTCCGCAGCACAAGCAGTAGCGGCAGCATCTCCCGGATATTTCCTGCCTGGGTTCATCACCAAACCCCTCACAAATGAGTGCTCGACGCTACCCACCCCTTGTGACAAAATGGCCCACAGGCCTCATCTGCGCAAACAAAATGTGAACGAAGTCGGCACCCATGTTAAAAAAAAAAAAGTGATAACATTTGAATGTTGTGTCTCAAATCCGGGCACAGATATGTTCCCATTAGGATAAAGTGTTTTAACGTTACTCTGCTCTCTTATGCATGACGCAAATAGTAAGGGATCAGCGGTAAACGAGGCCACGCATTGTCTGCCCCCCGCCCTCCCTCCCTCGTCAGGAAGAAAGCTGATTGGCCGAGGCCTAGCAAAGGGTGCCCGGGGATCCAAAACTGCAGGCCGCACTTAGCTTACCGTCAAAAATAAACCAAAACAATAACAGACAAAACTGAGAAGGGGGAGAAACACCGATAGAGTCAGAAGAGGACGCTATCAGGTAATTTTATTTTGAATCGGTTAGAAAGGCATGTGGAATACGACGCAAGGGCCCAGTCGGCCGTAGCGGGCCTCTTTCAGCCTTTTGGAAAACAACATGGAAGATAATGCGGCACAAGCTGCTTCACTTAGCTTAGCAAGCTAGCTAGCCAACAGGAAGATCGTCGTCGCGCGGATTAGAGCTACTTGCATAATTATTGTCATATATGTCCTGTTGGTTTGTTGGTAATGCGGGTGCCTTTATTCAGAGTGTATAGTTGAATGTATTTAAGTTTAAAATGGTCAAATAAGAGCAGTTGTCGCATTCCTTGGAGTAGCAGTTATGCTAGAACAAAATGGCGCCTCGGAGGATCAGTCTTAGCTCGCTTGCTAGTTAGCTCTGGTGGGTGGAGGGCGGTAGCCGCCCTGGTATGCATTGCATAACGTCTGCGGTACTTTCATTGGCGGCCATAAACTCAAAGCTGGTGTGGATTTTTTGAAAGTCCAAAAATAAATACTTTTTTTAATAAGACCAATGCATAAGCTCCTTGCTTATTTCATCCTTAAGTTATATATCCGCGGGACTTTAACGTCACCACAGATCCTTGGACATTACCCACTTGGCTTATTTTGAACCGTGCGACGGCAATACATAAACAAGCAGGACTCATCTTTCAATAGCTATCAGAGCTGCTGACTGTGGGCTCGTCCTCCTGCACACTGAGCGGGACAGCCCTTTGTCTCAGCTGGGCTGCAGCCATCAGGCTCAACCAGCTCCAGGTGTATTGCTATATCAGCTTGAAGTCGCCTGTAGTACTACTTATAAGCAATGGATGGAGCCAGTGGTCAACAACAAAACTGCCCTCCTCCTCAGTGAAAGTGTTCGGCCCTGTGTTTTAACGTTACTCATACACATTCCATTAATTATGGTGTTAACACTGTTCTTATTATAAAGCTGAACCCATGTAGGCTATACAAGTTGTGTTGTAACGTTTTTACATACCTGCCTCCTTTCTGTTCCCTTCTATTATGTGCACAATGCCTATGAGTACCAATTGTTTATGTTTGTTTTTTTCTTTTACCAAGGGATTGATTAACTTGATGGAAGGAAGCACATCAATAACCCTGTTGGTTGTATTCTAAGGGGTTTGTCATCAAATGTGAAGGTATGTATTGGTTACTAGTCCGTGTTGCATTTTGCTTTCATTTTCACGTTAGTAAAGCACACTAACACAGTACAAGAAAACTGCTAACAGTGTACACTGTAATTTTAAGGCTTTTCCCCAAGTAAAGACATGGATCAAGGAGGAGGAGTGTTGGAGCTACACACTCAGGAGCTTAAGATGCCCCACGCTATGATCATGCAAGACTTTGGTAAGTGGTCAAATAGGACAAGCTGAAAACCAGTCATCTCAAAATGTAATCCAATACACACCATCCGACAAATTAAAGTATAGCCAAAACCTAAATATCTTTAAGATTGAATCAGTAATTTCTTAAAATAATGTAATCACTTTTAACTATGTAAGAGAGCTGCTCTATACACACTTTATAAACTATACTATACTTCTATACAATCAGGTTGATTTGGTCTCCTCCGTCACGTTGACAGGGCCAATGTCATTTGGTTTTTATTGCCTACATAAATAAAAAAAGTCACTGTTTAAACTTGCCTTACAAACATTGTCATTCTGACGTTTTCCCAACAAACCACCATAGAGCAGGTGATACCTGTCACCAATATTATACAATATTACGATCTGTTCAGATATCTCTGCTGTAGCTACAATTTTAAACACACTCTGCAGTTTATATGCTCATTTTGTTTTAGGAAACTCTTTGTCATGCAGCCCTCTCTGTGTGTCTTGTGTTTACAGTTGCAGGCATGGGGGGTCTGGCTCACATCGACGGGGAGCATATTGTGGTGTCTGTGCCTGAAGGTATGCTTCTTTCTGATGTGATGACAGACGAGGGCATCCTCCTGGAGCATGAGCTTGAGGTTCACTGCCTGGAGACTGAGGTGGTGGAAGAACTTGAGACGGAAGTGGTGGAGAGCTTACATGCAGATGTTGACTGCTTGGAGGCAGAAGAGGTCGAAGGGCTGGAGACACATGTGGTAGAGCTGGAGGCTCATGTTGTCGATGGCGAGGTGGAAGTGGAGGGTCTGGAGGCACATGTGGTTGAGGGCCTGGAAACTGAGGTTGATGTCGAAGACCTGGGAGTTCACATCGTCGAGGGCCTTGAGGAAGAAGTGGAAGAGGAGGGTTTGGAGGCGGAGGTTGTTGAAGGCCTGGAGGTAGATGAGGAGAGTCTGCAGTCGCAAGGAGTAGAAGCCCATGAAATTAGCTCTGAAGACATGGTGACCTCAGAACACAGTGTGATCATGCCTGAGAATATTATGGGCACAGAGGTTGCAATAGAGGAAGATCTGGACCCCCATCACCACCATCACCACCACCATCACCACCATCATCATGTCCTCACTGCAGACCTCATCCAGGACTCAAACCACCATCATGATGACATGCCAGACCAGGTGTTTGTGGCGGAGCTGCTGTCTGACCACCAGGACAACACGCTGGACCACCAGCTCGTGTCAGAAGGCTTGATGGTGACCGAATCCAACTCGGAGACCATCATCCACCAACAGATGCCAGCAGAGGCTGTCTCCCTGCAGACGGACGAGGATGATGATGCAAGAAGCAGCTCTGAGGATTACCTCATGATCTCCTGTAAGACATAATTTCATCATGTATACGTTAATTAACTTTGTTCATATGTAATACCATGTTTTATTATTGATATGTTTTATGAACCATGACTACTTGTGTTACTGTAGTGGATGAGGTGGGAGAGAAGCTGGACATAGGAGACACTCCCCTGGAGATCAGCACTGAGGTAATGGAAGACAAGGAGTGTAAAGAGGAGGACGGCTCCGAGGTCATCAAAGTCTACATTTTCAAAGCTGAAGCAGATGATGACTTGGGTAAGTGACTTTTTAGAATAATCAAATCATTTCAACAATACAACACAATTCTTCCCTGTTAAACGTAATGTTGATCATGGATTCGATTTCAATTGTAATGTTATCTCTTTCCAGGTGGAACAGAGGTAATAACAGAGGATGATTACCAGAATGGCCATCCTGACCTGGAAGCTGCATCGTCAGGCAGACTGGGAGTTGGCCGTGACAAGATGGTCTACATGGCGGTCAAGAACCACCCGAAAGAAGAAGAGGATGATGAGGATGACAGTGACGAGGATGACGATGATGACATCAGTATGTCCCTTTGTGAAACCACTTTAATTGTATTGTCTCAGCCGGGTCGTGTGGCTGTAAACGAGCAAAAGGTGTCAATTAGAGTTACATGACATGAGGAATGTGTGCAATAACGTTATTTAATATCGCCATAGAAATACAACATGTTCATCACTTTAAATACAACTGTTAAAGTGTATTCACTTTAGCCTTCCCAATGCTTTTTGAATACTGCTAAAATACAACAAGTTGCTTGTCTGTCTGCGATACAAATCGAAAGGAAAAACACACCGATAATAGATCTCTAGTTAAGCATAGGCACAAAACAAACAATTGTTAGTTAATTAGTTATATAATTATGGCTATTATGCGCCCATAATAAACAAGCAGTTTCTTTTGCGATGAGCTGACATTGAAATGATTATGATTTATATACAACACATTGAGTGTTTGAAGGAGATCAGTAAGAGGCGGCTTTTGAAATGAGTAATCAACAAAATGTTTCTACATTTGGACAGTTTGCACAGCATGTCTCACAGCTCAGATACGCCATATTAATACATTTTGAAAGTGTATTGGAGCATATTTTCAAATAACCAATTTTAGCTAAACTTAGAATTTAAAGTTAATTCTATTTTTTCCGTGCAGGTAATACCATCGATCAGGTGAAGAATGGAGCGGCTTCACCGTTTCTGCAAATCCGAGAGGGACTCGGGGACAACCGTGTCCTTAAACCCAAAACTAAGAAAAAGAAGAAAGGAGATATTCGACAGTCTCAGACCGGTATGGACAGATTTAGAATTTGTGTGAAGAAGATAATTTGCTAGTGAGAATGTAATATTTTTTGATGGATAACAGTATTTCCATCGCTCTCTTCCAGCTGTTATCATCGGACCAGATGGGTTGCCCTTGACTGTCTACCCCTGTCACCTATGCGGAAAGAAGTTTCGCTCAAGAGGCTTCCTCAAATGTCACATGAAGAACCACCCGGACCACCTGGTGAAGAAGAAATACCAATGTACAGACTGCGACTTCACCACCAACAAGAAAATCAGTTTCCACAACCACCTCGAGAGTCACAAGCTGCTGAATCACAACGAGCGCTCTCCAGAATACAGCGAGTACGCGCGGCGCTACCACGAGTCCAGCCCTCTGGGCTCCGACAAGCTCATCGTCAAGGACCGGGAGAACAAACTGCATCACTGCAAGTACTGCGATTATGAGACCGCTGAACAGGGTCTGCTCAACCGTCACCTGCTGGCTGTACACAGTAAGAACTTTGCACACGTGTGCGTCGAGTGCGCCAAGGGCTTCCGCCACCCATCAGAGCTGAAGAAACACATGCGGACCCACACGGGCGAGAAGCCCTACCACTGCCCGCACTGCGAGTTCCGCTGCGCAGATCAGTCCAACCTAAAGACTCACATCAAGAGCAAGCATGGCGCCGATCTGCCTTTCAAGTGCAGCCACTGTCCGCAAGCATACGCCGACGCACGGGAACTCCAGCGGCACATAGAGATGGTGCAAGGCCACAAGACCCACCAGTGCCCACACTGTGAGCACAAGAGCACCAACTCCAGCGACCTGAAACGACACATTATCTCTGTACACACCAAGGACTTCCCCCATCAGTGTGACGTGTGCGAGAAAGGCTTTCACAGGCCCTCGGAGCTGAAGAAGCATGCAGAGACACATAAGGGCAACAAGGTGCACCAGTGCCGACATTGTAACTTCAACGCCCCGGACACCTTCACTTTGAGTCGCCACATCCTGTCCTTGCACACGAAGGACCTTCCCTTCAAGTGCAAGCGCTGCCGGCGAGGGTTCCGGCAGCCGGCGGAGCTGAAGAAACACATGAAGACACACAGTGGTAGAAAGGTTTATCAGTGCCAGTATTGTGAGTATAACAGTACGGACGCTTCTGGCTTCAAACGCCATGTTATCTCCATTCACACCAAGGACTACCCACACCGCTGTGACTACTGCACCAAGGGCTTTAGGAGGCCTTCGGAGAAGAGCCAGCACATAGCCAGGCACCACAAAGACATGTTGATGTAATGTCATCACACACACACACACACACACACACACACCTACACAAACACACGAACAAAGAGACAAGGCAGGGAAAAGTAAGAAGTTAACAAGGCAGATGCATTGTTGTGTGCGAGTGATGGGATGCCCCGTTTCACCATCACACACACACACAACTCTCTCTCTCACACACACACACACACACTCTCTCTCTCACACACACACAACTCTCTCTCTCTCACACACACACACACACACACACACACACACACACACACACACACACACACACACACACACACACACACACACACACACACACACACACACACACACACACACACTCTCTAAACACACACACACACACACACACACACACACACACACACACACACACACACACACACACACTCTCTCTCTCTCAACACACACACACACACACACACACACACACACACACACACACACACACACACACACACACACACACACACACACACACACACACACACACACACACACACACACACACACACACACACACACACACACACACACACACACACACACACACACACACACACACACACACACACACACACACACACACACACACACACACACACACACACACACACACACACACACACACACACACACACACACACACACACACACACACACACACACACACACTGTTGTCATGATGTGAGTTGACTCGGGATAATTCGGGGATAATTAGTCGGTTCTTGCGGTCCTGCGGGTGATGCAGGAAGAAACAACGTGACAACCCAAAGTCATGTGACCTAAACTGTCCCAGAACCTGAGCTTCTGATTGGACGGGTGACAAATCTGCTGCGGTGATGCCAGCAATGACTTTAGGGAGTAAAGACTTTAAAGTAGCATTCTGGGGTTTTTTTGGTTGAAAATGTGTAGTCTCTCTCCATTTTTGCTGATCATTATTTAAAAATGAAGTCATCAAATCAACCTTCAGAGAAATAATCCATCACTGACACAGTTGGGGATGCTTTTATTTTGAACGTTATGTCATAATTTGTGTTGTGATGCAGCAAATTTGTCCTGACTCTAGTTCTGGGTTGGATCTCTGTTTTTGAGGAATGGAGTGCACCTGTAAAGGACTCTGTCTAGATACAATGCATTCTCCAAAGGTCTCCAAGGTACACTTGGATAAAGTCTTGTATTTGTTTCACCCATCCATCAACCCTGACCTGCTGCCTATGAGAAACGTCAACAACTATAGTATTCTAAGAGAGTATCAATGGACAATCCAGCTTTAGTTCATGGGTACGTCATTCTGTTGCACACATTTTGGTCAACCCAACCTAAAACTAACAAACCTACCAGCCACAGTCTAGATAACATTTATTTTTTATATTGAGATACAAAAAATAAGTACAAACCAATCATGAAAGGTTTGAACGGTCATGGATCACTGTAGTAAAGACTAAGCAAGGTAGTCCAGAGGTTTCTCGTTTTCCATCTCCTCCCGGGTGATCCTTGGATTTTCACAAACCAGATGAGATATAATCTCTCCATTGTATTCTGGGTCGGCCCGAGGGTCTCCTTCCAGCCATCGTATCTAGAAAACCTCCAAAGGAAGGTCAACTGTCACTTCAACTGGCTCCTGTTGACGCAAAGTAGCAGCAGTTCTAATCCGAGGTCCTCGCAGAGATCTGAACACTTCATCTTATCTCTAAAACGTGTCCTAACTCAATGTGATGCAAGCATTGTTTTCTATTGGCATGACCTCGTCATTTTGAGCTGAATTTAAGACACCCGGACTCTTCGTTTCTATTTGTTGCAGTTGCTTGCTTTGAAAGCAGCGCAATGGAAGAGGTATATCTGATTTGTGAAGTTGAATTGAGGAAATCTATGATACAGCCTCCTTTATACCAACAAAAAAACAGAAAAAGGATGGCAGCTTCCTGTACGGAGTTGGCAAGGGAGATGAAAGTTACCCACTTGTCATTTGCTATTTTTTCATAATGTCATTTCCAGTAAATATCCTATAACGGAAAGTATTTGTTTTCTGTTTATAAAGTACAAGGTACTAAAGAGATAGTGGTTACGTCTCTAGGCTAATGTCAAGTTCATAGCTGATAGTCAAGTGCAGTTATGCAGTTAAGCCAGGGTATGGCTTGGGTAGGCTACAGCCATACCAAGAAATGGCTTAGCCCTACCATGAAAAATGATGTTAAAGTAAGCAGATTAAATTAAATAATAAGCAAAATGCTAAATGTTGAGAAAACGGCTTGCGAAAATATACGGGTCGTGTCCACAACACACAAACTGATCCTGCTGTAACAACAAGTGCACGTTACTGATGCAATATGGTTGAGACCATTCAGGGTTATGCTAGAAGAGGGGTGCAAGGAATAGTCTAAGTAGTAGTGGGGGAGTTTTATACACTAAAGGTGTGGAAATTCTCTGGCGTTATAATATCAGCGCGGCCGCGGTCAGATCAAAATGCCTCCGAATGCAATTTGAATCAGACCTACAGCCAATCAGAGCAAAGAAACGTTGGGTCTGCGTCATGCATTACTGATTGAGATCAATCGGAACCGCCTTTCAGTATCCCCATTGGATCTTCAACGTGTACTATCATACGTCACGTTCACAGTGATCCCTTTTTATTTACTACAAAACAAATGTGCCGTTTTATTTCATACAGTTCCATTTTGATCGAGACAGGGAAATAGTCTAAACCTCACGCGTGGCCTTTCACTGTCAAGGGGGGGCGATATAGTTTGTATGTAATTACATTGAATACTGACTTGAGCCCCACCACTGTATGGGTTAGCCCTACCATAGATTACCCAACAAAAATACTCCCCGCCACTGGTAATAGGATACAAAAATAGTTACATAAAAAGAGACGTCATCAGATTACTTGTACATTCCTAAAACGGGATTTCTAGTAAGATTACTGTTACGGTAGAGTGAAGCAAGCAGGACCCAAATGCCAGGGTGGGTGGAGGGGGTCTGGAGGACAGGTTTTGGGCTGACAGCCCAGGAGCACAGCGGAGGGCCCAGAA
>NW_011362329.1:0-5223 GCF_000735185.1 Notothenia coriiceps
ACTGCCTTTTTTTGCATGTTTTTCATAGAAAACGCAAATTCATGTTTTCAAACTGGCAGTTCAAGGGTTAAAATCCTATTTTTGATCAGGACTGAAGTTGATTGAAAGATTTAACCCCAAAAAGTTTTAAAAAATATTAATCTTTTGTCATTTTAGAGCAGTTTTTGGAAGTGGACATTTTTGTCCCGAATGACTAATATGTAACTTTTTTGTTCAGTCTGATTTTGTGCAAAAACTAATAATCAAAAAAATCAATGTTGTTGCTAATCTTTGACATATCCAATACTGTTATAAAAAAAAAGAGCCAGTGACCAGATATGTATTCTTTGGAAAATAACAAATTTTCTCTGTTTTCATCATAAAAAAAAAACAGCGGTTTCATGTATTCAAAATGGCATTTAAAGGGTTAAAATCCTGAAAATGATTACATTTTTGGTATTTTCTATTAGGGTGGAAGTTGCTTTAAAGATTGAACCCAAAACAGTTGTGAAAAAAACCTTTTAATATAATGTTTTTATCAAAGTATTTTGCATTGGACATTTTTGTCTCGAATGACTAATTTGCGTAGTCGATTTGTTACACGGTGAATTAAAGACCGATATGAAAAATTTAAATTGGAATTCCAAACTAGATCAAGAAAATAGCCTTGTTACAAAAAATCAGGCCATTTGCACCAACAGAACCAAAGTTATTACAAAATAAAAAGTGAAAAATGACCCATATGGACAAAAACGTCCACAGTGATACCGGAGGGTTAAATAATACATCTGATTTGTACAGCATTTTAGTAGGATAGCAGTATTCTAAAGTGTCAAAAACAAAGTGACAGTAACAGACTGGAACAAGAAAACCAGTAAAACTCACTAAGTCACTCACTCAGTATCATCAGATAGGTTTTTAGGAATATGAGCATATCCACATTTGATGAGGGGAATACGGTGTTATTATGAAAACTTCAAGACCGGAAATACTGTTTTCACCCCGTGAGGGTTGACGCTAACTTTACATGGACGCTACCCTCAATAGAAATTAATAGGGGGAAAGACGTCGTATATACAGTTCCCCTGGCGAGACCTCAAATAATCTTTGTGGATTCTAAAAGTACAATATACACTTCTCACTAGAAGTCTAATCAAAAAGCCTTTTAATTGCCAAACTATCCTACAATTTAGGATTTTCCAGAGAGGGTTATTTGTGAATATACGACCCACCGGAGCGTTTGCAGTCAATGGGTCGAAAACTTTAAAACGTGATTATGGTCGTAATAAGCGCTTGAACAATCGACCTATTTGGTCGTATGAGTTGGAGGACTTGTTGTGTACATTCCTATGCATGATTGAGACATTAATTCACACAGAAAAGCCTAAAACAGCTGGGCCACTTCTGCTTTCTTGTCAGTTGGCACCATGGATGTAAAAAGAGAACTGAATAGTGTTGGAGGCGAAACCCCGTTCATTGCTATGAAAGTTGCTCAGTGGCGCTTTAAGCCAAAGTAGCCTGACTCTTGAGTGTTAAAGGGGACCTATCATGCAAAATGCACTTTAGTACGTCTTTCATACATGAATATGTGTCTCCGGTGTGTCAGGGATCTCACCAAGTGTCAAAAAACACAACCCTCTCTCTTTTCCTCCATACCCAAATCTCTAAAGACGGGGCAGCAACAGATCTGATACAGACTGATACAGATTTGAAAATTCTCTGACGTCAGGAACGAGGAGCTCCGCTTATATGGCCAACTCTCCACCTATCAGGGGAATTTGGGGTTGGGCCACGGCTGGCCATTGCCGCTCGAAAGCGCTGGAGACGCTGTAGTACATATGCCAGGCCTGTAAGTGCGCTGTAGTCTGTCACAAAAGCAGCGAAGAAGACTTCCTGCGCATGGTTGCCCTTCTGTTTATTCTCCGCTGTGGCTCTTTTTCTCCCTCCTCGAGGAAAGCGTTTGCGCCTCCTGCTGCTGTAATTCAATGCAATCCCTCCCCGTCGAGGCAAGCACTGTATATCTCTCCGGTTAGTACACCAGCAGATGACAAACACCCACCTCTCCGCCTCTTCCAAGGAATGAGGGGACAGTGCGGCAGAGCTTCAGTTAGATTTTTTTTCGCCGGTCAACATGTCCGTTAAAGTTGAAATCTGAATAATGACTATCATATAAGAATAAAACACGGAGGACGGAGATCTCTTTTTCTCCCCCCTATAAATAAATATAAATATAGCATGATAGGTCCACTTTAAAGTACTCATACCTTGGCCCATAGACAATGCGTAAATGTACTTTGCTTAAACCCCGCCTCCATCCGCAGCGTCACGCCCACTCACGACGAAAATAACTCTGGATTCGGCCTTCAGCGCATTTTATAATTTTAAGACCCTAATGATTAATAAGGGCTACCAAGGGTTCGTAATGGGTTGTTGATTTAGTTTTGAAACCCACCAATCCAATGTAAGTCAATGGGAATAGGCTATTTGGGACCAACGACATCACTGACTGACACAGAAGTTGTAGTATCACCGTTTGACCACTACAGACATTCAACATTCGGCATGTTTCCTTGGGCTTGGTTTGCAATCGCAACAATAAAACATTCAGGAAACAAGGGTCAACCATCTGGAAACTCTTTCTTTAATACGTTAAACTAAATTCGGTAGATCGTCCTTGTCGGAGATAGCAGAACCACCTTCAGTGTGTCACATGGGCCACAGTCTGTAAGAGGGTACAGTAACTCAACTCATGGCGTTACTGATCTCTCACCTAAATAACACTTCTGTGAACCACATTCTCCACAGGACAAAGCCAGGCAGCGGTATTTTTACAGTGTGGCGCTCTATCTGATGCCAGTCACACAGGGTTACAGAGTTTGGAGGTCAGCTGAATGGAGAGCTAAAGATGTGCTGTTGAAATACGGTTCCAAGAAAATAGACAAAATGTTGGGTTTTAATTTTAAATATCCTACAGGGGCGACTCTACTTGTTGCAAATACTCTATACGTCTGATTGTATAGAAGTCTATGAGAAAAATAACCTACTCTTTTGATTTAGAACCCCAGTAAATATGTTCATGGTCTCAATTGCATGTCTCAAGTATTTTTCATGATTTTCTTTTGGTAAATTAGGGTCTTTTAGAGTAGAATAGACAATGACAGTTGTCATTAAGTGGGAATCCTATTATACTGTAGTTGTTTAAAAAGGAAAACTGCTCTTAAATAAATCTAATGGCTATTGCTTAAAAAAAAGATCTCTTGATTTAATTAACATTTCAAGGATTTCCAAATCAATCATCTCTAAACCTGGACTGAACTCAGGTACATTTGAAATACTAGGTGGCAATGAAGTGAGTTTTTCATGGCTGTATTCTTCAGCACAAATATAATTGCACAAATTTTAAAGGCCCCATGTCATGGCCATTTCTACTGATCATAATTCCATTGTTGAGGTATACTAGAATATATTTACATTGTTCAATGTTCCAAAATCACATTGGTTTCTCATACAGCATCTCTGTATAGTATGTGTATTCACTCTCTGTCCTACACGCCTTGTTGGAGCTCCTGCCCCCCACCCTCCCTATGAGGCCACTGTGCTCTGATTGGTCAGCTCGCCCATCTCTGTTCTGATTAGTCAATCACCGTTTAAGCTGCACATCNTCAGCTCGCCCACTCTGTTCTGATTAGTCAACCACCGTTTCAGCTGAACATCAGTGATCATGTGTTACAATGGCGTTTGTTAGCAACCAGAAAATGACACCAGTAATGACAAACAGATGAGAATGCTGCTTGGGTCTGGGTGCCGTGTTGGCGGGATGTTGCGGGGCTCGCTGCTCTGCCCTTTGAGGCTCGAGGGGCAGACAGCGTGAGATGGATTACTGGTGTCGTTTCCTGGTTGCTGCGTGGGGTCTGCGAGACCAGCGAGACACCGCGGAGCTCAGCCTGAGCACACACACACACACACACACACACACACACACTCACAGTCACAGTCTGAGCTCTGAGTGTGTGTGTGTGTGTGTGTGTGTGTACCGGGCCCTGCGCCACGAGGGGGCATTGCCCCCTCAGTTGTCTTATTTGCCCCCTCACTTTGAGCATCATTCATCCATCGAAAAGTAAAATAAATGTCACAATTATTAAATAACTTTAAATAATTATTTTCCCCAACACACGTTACTATGTCTAGATCAGATATGTGGGCAGGCAGTCAAGCAACGTGTAAACAAGCCTCAACCCCAAGTGAGCTTGTAGTCTTAATTAATGTTAGCGTGTGTGCTTGCTGCATAGCTGTAAACACAGTCGGATGGGTGACCAAAACGTCCCCGTTTTCCGGGCAAAGTCCCCTTTTTCGGTGGCCGGTACCCGGTTGAAACTCCTGAAAATGTTCCCGTTTTTGAATGTGCGTTAAAAAACATAGAGCAAGATGAAATAAAATGTTACATGTCAGTAAAACAGAGTAACAGTGTTGTGCTTGTTTGTAGCGTTAGCGTATTTCTTCTTCTACCTCTACTTCTTCTTCTTCTTCTACCTCTACTTCTTCTTGTTCTACTTCTAATTCAATATACCTTACCGCAAAATATTGGACAAAAGAAAGTCGGCTAGTAGTGTCAACTAAATCCATAGTATTACAACAAAAGTGCTTTAAACAAGGTAAATTACGAATGTATGTTCTCAATCGCCAAGTACGGGATTGAATATTAAATTAGTTTAGATTAGATTTATTGTCCCCAGGGGGAAATTCATTTTCACAGCACTGTGAAAACGATATGAAATCGACAAAAAATAAGACAGACATCTACAGATAGCACCACACATGATGGTTACTTGTTATTATTTAGGGCTGCAATGCCTCTATGGATCAGGATTTTGTCAAAGTGAGCCCTTTTACTATACAATAATAATAATATGTTACGTATTATTATAAACCGTATTGGTACAATGAGCGACATCTAGTGACGGATTTTGGAACATTGATTGGATTTTTCTCATGGCAGTTAGACTCTAGGGACAAACCAGGGGACTTTATGTTTATCTGTGTCTTTCCATTTGGTGTAGTATTTTATCCAATATTACATTTGGTTGATATATTAGTCACTTTGTTATGAAATGCCAGGTTTTAGGCCTTGGTTTGAACATTCAATCCTGGAAATAAAAAATAAACCAGATTAATTTTTCTTTAATCCTGATATAGAATAGATAGTAAGTAAGTAAGTAAATCTGTAGGAAGACGAGTTAAGGGATA
>NW_011362329.1:8231-8466 GCF_000735185.1 Notothenia coriiceps
AGACGAAGTGACGTCAGCGGCTCATTTGCGTAATCTTCCCTCAGGGAACTTATTCCGGTGTGAATGCGATCTGTACTTAGTGCCCTGGGGTCAGGGGCGCCGCCAGGGATTTTGGGCCCCATGAAAATATATCAAATTGGGCCCCCCGACCACCAGGCCCAGGCCACGCCAACCAAGCACAATTGCTAACCACACCTCCAGAACCCAACCCACTCATTCATGCTTTAAATAACTC
>NW_011362329.1:8526-11583 GCF_000735185.1 Notothenia coriiceps
ACAGATGGAAGGCTGACAGGCAGGTAGGCCATCCAGTTATTTTAGCCGGGTCGGCTAAAATGATTGGTCGTGCTTTTTACAGTACTGCGGCTTCCACAGATGACATGATTTTTTCATGGATTTTTTGTCAAAGCACTTAAGATATTCATTGCTATCTGGATGTTAAGAGCATTCCATGAAATATAACAAAAAGAGTATCTCGAGCCGGTTTCTCAAACTTACCTACCCCACCTTTAATGTTGGATAACTATAATGCTAATAACAACAAAGTTATTGACTGTATGATCAGTATGACAGATGAACAGATCGCCACTGGGCTCAACTAAGACACAGCCACGCAAAAACTGCGGCATGTGTACGGCTCCTTATGGGTACTGCAATTTTTGAAGTGGCGGAGCGGTGTTCCGGTGCTCTCATTCAGCATGTGTCAGGCGTGTTGAGTTCAAGGACCCTGACCGTGGCCAGGAAAAACAGGCATTCGCTTGTTTAGTTCTTTTGCTGTCTAGATTTCTTTAATATATATTTTTTGCGTGTGTTTATAAATTACCTCGAGGGCCGTACCAAATGGTCTCGTGGTCCCCACCCTTGCTTTAAGAAAAATACTTTACTATTTTTAGAAACATAAATCTTAACATTGAATTAAGCCAAGTTCAACTCATGTTTCTCGTGTTGACATATAAGAGCCAAAGGTTTTTACAGAGGGAATTTGGATCTCATTTCACTCAATACATCTGAAAATACGGTAAACAGACAATACAAATTCATTGTTAACAAGTATTAATGAATACAATGTTCTATAAATTAGGCCATGATTGACATAAGAAAGCACTCCTAAAAAACCTTCAAGAGTGTAGATATGTGGCCAAAAACTTAAAGAAGTTACATCCAGTTGACAAGCAAAAGGTCAAACCTGTGACCACATCACCCGGAGAGGATCCCTTACACAAACATGTTTCCACATATCCTACTCTCTATGCATCTGACCTGAAAACAGCCTTATAGTGTGCTAAATTATGACAATAATATCAGTGATGTAAGTAACTAGGTACATTTACTCAAGTACTGTACTTAAGTAAAATGTTGAGATACGTTGCACTTCTAATCCACTACAATTCAGAGGTAAATGGTGTGCTTTTACTCCACTACATGTATTTTGTACCTTTAGTTACTTTACAAATCTGGATTAATAATGTGAAATATAATCAACTCTTAAATCAGACTTTAGTTCCGCCTGGAGTAAATCCACAAGCTACCCTGCAATATACAAAGTCATTCAAACTAGCTGCACCTTTACCAGCTTTGAGAACACTTTAATGATCAATCATTATAAAAAATAACATATATACTATTCTGAAATGAACCAATCTGAACAATGACTACTGATAATTTTACTTGAGTAACATTTCGATGCAGGACTTTTCCTGGTAAAGAATATTCCTTCTCTTTGGTAGTTGTACTTTTACTTAAGTACACAATATTTGTATTCCTCTGCATAAAACCCAAATGTGTAAAAAGGACAGAAAGTGAACTTACTTGATGGTCTCACTTATAGAAGGTCAACAGGTTTACGTTCCTCTGAGTCACCCTCCTCTGAACCAGACATTGAGAGATCACAGATCTGAGTCGATGTTGCAATCCCTGCGGCCCAGCATGCACTGCCCCACCGCGCAGTGTTTTTCCAGCTCCGCCGTGTTCCCCGTGATCTATTTTGGGAGACAGACACAGACACCCACCCCACCCCCCGGCAGCTCCTCAGTTCAGACAGAGGTTGACAGGTTGATGCAGTCTGGAGAACGTCTGATACACAGAACACAATGTGATGGTGGGGTCATTAAAGGGATAGTTCAGCTGTTCTGAAGTTAGGTCTATAATGTTCTGGGTGTATCACTTACAGCTCATGGAATTCAGCGTGCCCCCAGTTTAGAGGAACAGACAGGAGTTGCAGCAGGAAGCTCAGAGATGTAGGCCTACTGCTGCAAATTGGGGCCACGCCAAAGGGTTTTCAAAACGTTAAAAAATATCAATGTCCCTGTGTTCGCTCCAGAGGGAGTTTTCTCTCCCACACACTGCCTGAAACACCAGAATATAGTGACATCACTATGTAACATTTGCGCTTCTATTAGCTAGCGCTCCAAAACATTGTACGTGAGGCTAAGGAGCGGGACATCTCTAAGCAGTTGACCAATCCCAACAGAGCCGGCCAGCTAACCAGCTGTTAGGGCATGCCCACACGAGGAATTTGTCAGGAACACACCCCCCAACACACACTCGTATAAACTGTTTGCACGGTATTGCATTGCTATGCAACAGCCTTGGTCTATTTCTACTTCCTGTCAGCTGATGTCTTTTATACACACTGCATCAGGGAACATATACATATGAATATGCTGGATGGCTATACATTACACCTGTATCTTCAAAAGAAACATTTAAACTTTCGATCAGGCATTTGTGAATCCATTTTGCACTTGTGGATCTCAAATCTCTGCTTGTGGATCGTCTTTTTAAACACAAGAGAGGCTTCTCAATACTCAAATTTCCCCTCCTCGACTCCTCGGTTGCGTTCCGATAATCAGCTCCTAAATTCTAACCCTATCTCCTATTCCTTGACCTCTGAGTGAAACGTCACGGGGTTAAGGGATAGTGGATAGGAGAATTCAAAAGAATTTAGGAGAAGAGACTGCGGTACTTTAGAGAATCCGAATGCACTTTCACTATCCGACGTGTTTATGATGCGCCAGCGGACGTTATGAATGTGCGTCTGGTGCTGCGGGGAAACTATGGAAACTACAGTTTTCTATAGCAGACTACAACATGGATGTATAATAAGAAGGAGGGACTACTGTAAACTCATCTAGAGACTCTGCACCGTGCTCTGATGCTGTTGCTTTATGAACGTGGACAACAGAGAAACATATTCTTCATGACCAAAGTTGGAATTGAAATAAAAAAGGAAAGTGACACTTATGCTCATCACCCTCTCCCTCCGGTCCACATTAATACAAATGATCCCAATACGTATGATTGTATGAACTATGAAAATATCTTAAAATCAAT
>NW_011362330.1:0-4648 GCF_000735185.1 Notothenia coriiceps
ATATTTGTATTTAATCTTGTGGAAGTGCAGATCCCCTGTCCTCCACCAGGGGGTGCTGCAGCACCCTCAGCATCCCTACTTCCCACGGCCCTGCGTGGCTGTGGTCCTGGATCATAAGTCCTGGATGGTTATCCTCGTGGATTCATCTTCCTATTATACACACATGCATTTCCAAACATTTGGACTACCTATGTTGCAAATGTATTATCTTTTCAATTTACACACGGCATCTATTGCACGTCTGTCCGTCCTGGGAGAGGGATCCCTCCTCTGTTGCTCTCCCTGAGGTTTCTCCCATTTTTCCCTTTAAACTGTGGGTTTTCTCTGGAAGTGTTTCCTTGTACGATGTGAGGGTCTAAGGACAGAGGGTGTCGTATTGTCATACTGATATTCTGTACAAACTGTGAAGTCCACTGAGACAAATGTAACATTTGTGATATTGGGCTATATAAATAAACATTGATTGATTGATTGTGAGAATGGATCTGCGGAGAGCATTTTGCCGCGATCCCAACTCTTCTATTACCAATGTTCAGGGAGCTCTATGCAAGTCAACACCCTGTCCGTTGAAAACTGACTTCCAGGGGTAGTACCCCGTACGTAATAGAGTGACGGGGAGGGGCCCTGACCGTCCGTCAATATGTGACGGGTTGGGAGTGAGAACGTGTTGCTATTTGACCTATCCACCCTGCCCCCACTGGACCGGGACTTTAACGCCCCCCCACACACACGACAAAAATCCAGCACCAGTCACTTTTTACGCTGCTATGGAAAATATGTTGCACTCTCATTTGCACATCATCTTTTTTTATATATATCCGGCTTACTTTTAAAGTAAACGGTTATTTTGTGTTTTTTTGTAATTATTGAGTGTTCTTGTATTTTAATGTGTATGTATAGTTATGTAAATAATTTGGGGTATAGGTATGTATATACATATTTTATATATTGTATATCCTTTATTTCATTTTATACCTCCAGACTGTGGGAAACAATATTTCGATCTTTGACTTTTTTACTTTGACTTGAAAACTCATTGAAAGACATCAAAGTAGTTGCTGAACTTCAGTTTGACTATGGTGTCAAAAGACTTGAAACACTTTTATAGAATAAAACACTTTAATAATGTACAATCACAACACAGTTGATTCATTCTGTTAAAAAACAAAGTCCTCCTGTCCGTCAGTAATGCCTCTCAGACAAATGTTGACTGGAAATTAGCAACTTTAATATTGTATAAATTCATAAATGGTCCTTGTGCAAAATATATTGCCGGAGCAAACATTCAAATACAGCTCAGAAAATAAAATATAAACAAAAGTGAATTGTTCAATATAGATGTTTCTTTGCCTTGCCCTACAGTATACAGTTTATGACTTTCCAACTATGAAGCCAATTTATTCCTCAAAAACACAATGACTGCTTCTAAAACTAATCATTAAAAATAAAAATCAACATGGTACGGTCAATCATTTTAAAAACACGAACAATGTGTCCTAGTGTTCAATTTTGTGTTTTGTTCTATGTGTTAAGCTCAAACAAAACAAATTGGTGACTGCACACAGAGAGGTACAACATGCCAAATTGGCCTTTTTACTCTTTGGCTTTTGTCCAGATAAAACAAACAGAGAACACAATGATCTGACCTTGGGAAGTGTTGGTCGGCCAATTTTGTAACGTTTAGTCAGAGCCAGGCTCCATGTTACTGTTTCCAGTCGTTTTTCTAAGCTAATGTACCATTTATATTTAAGGGACAGATATGATCCCTCTTTGCATCCTAGATAACACATACAAGAACCAAACATGCACTCAAACACCTCTGAACACAGATTGAACATGCGCATAAAAACATTTGGATGAAAACACAGTTATAGTTTAATCTTGTACTAATGTACATTCCCAAATATATTGAAGTGACTGTTATTTTGATTATTGTAGCATGCGGTAAGCAGAGCAAAGTCATATCACTTTTAACAGAGGTCAAAATTATGTATTGAAGTTACATTTACTTTTTTAAATATGAAAATGAATTTATATTCCAAGTCTTCTTCTTCTTTTTCTTCATATTAGTATTATTAATTATGCAGCAGTACATTCTAGTCTCTCACTCTCCCTTTAACCCACTATTAGATGCCATTTTTACTTACGTTAGAATACCTACAGACGGAGCCCACAGTTACTAACAGTGATAGCAAGCCATCCAACTTTATCACAGTCTGTAGAGTAATACTGACCCTAACATTAGTTTATGGCATACGAGAAACACGATAATACTGTCCTAAAAGTAAAAACGTGGCTGCAGGTGAGTGTGTGCATGAACAGCAGTGTTTAAAGGTCAGGGTCATCTCCCCTGAGGGTGTTGAACTCTTCAGGGGCAGAGTACTTGCCAGCGCCCAGACCTGCAGACTTCCGGAAGCCTGCTGTGATTTCATCGAAGCTGCGGCCCTTAGTCTCAGGAACCTTAAAGTAGGTGAAGGTGAAGAAGCCGAGCAGCAGGATGGTGAAGATGATAAAGACGTAGGGGCCACAGAGTTGCTGCGGGACAGCCAAGGCAAACATCATTTCATTTGAATTATGGGCCCCACATATAGTATGTACAGTATATGCAGCGCAGCAGCGAATGGACTTTCTGGAATGTTCAATATACTCTTGAATCAAAGCTTTTCTTACCTCAACATACGGGAAGCTTATCCCCACCAAGAAGTTGGCAGACCAATTAGAGAAACCAGCGACTGCAATAGCAGCTGGCCGGGCCCCCTGGCTGAAGAGCTCAGCCACGATGAACCAGGGGATGGGGCCGGGGCCAATTTCAAAAAAGGCTACAAAACTGAAGATGGCCCCAATGCTGACATAGGACATCCATTTGAGCTGGTCCTGAAAACATAGGACTTTCCGTCACCTTCTTTAAAAATCTCTATGGATTCAGTAAAGATGATCTGAAACACTTACCAACAACGCCATGGCAACCGTCAGAAAAACAGCTGAAACTGCCATTCCCATCAAACCTGTGAGGTGAAGCGGTCTCCTGCCCACACGCTCCACCACAAACAGCTGATGAGAAGAGAACGTATCTTATCAGAATGAAATGTCTGAGGCTTGCTGTGTATGTGTTCAGCTGAGACTTACAGACACCAGGGTGAAGGCGGTGTTCACCACTCCTGCACCAATAGTTGCATAGACCGGCAGGGGCACACCCGCTCGCTCGAATATCCCAGTGGAGTAGTAAAACACCTGAACACCATGACATAACACAGGAATCAGTTTTTTACATTTTAACATTGTGTGTGTTAGTGTGTGTATACATTCAGGCCTGAGGATATTTATTCTTTGTAACACCTCCTGCTCTGGGCCCACCCAAATGTTGGAAATTATTACATAACCTCCACAGGTGGACAATTCTGCATCGATGCAGTGACAGAATGTAATATATTTTAGTATAGTATCGTTGCTTCTGGGCACATAATGGATTTTATTAACTCGATGTGAAGCAGGAACTGGACAAGACATGCTGTGTGTAAAGTCTGTTACACAGAAATCAAATCGGTCGGTGACGCTTGACTTTTAAGAAACATATTAAGAAAGTATCTAATACCATTAAAATCAACTTGCAAAATGTTAAACAAATCAGACCCTTCTTAACTATCAATGCTGCAAAGTCATACCTCCACTGTATGATTCTATCCCACATTGAATACTGTTTGACAAACTGGTCGTTTGCTTGTGCCACAAACCTGAAACCAATAGAACAGCTGTACAAGAGAGCTATCAAGGTGTTTGACAGAAAGCCACATTCATACCACCACTGTACCATCCTTGAAAAACACAATTTCTTGAGCTTTGACAATTTTAAGTCTTTTAAAAGTATGTGTTTTTTGTATAGATGTTTACATGGAATGGCCCCCCCTCCCTTCGGGGAATTCATCCACAAAAAACACACTGGACGCTGCACTAGGTCAGAAACCAGAGGAGACTGTAAAGTCCACCATAGACGGACAACTTTTGGACAAAATGTCCTCTCCATTAAAGGCAGCTCATTCTGGAATAGCCTCCCAACTGAGATATGGGATTGTCCCACTCTCAATAGCTTCAAAGGTCAACTCAAAGAATGGTTGAGAAACAACCAGACGTGTAATGACTGCTAAATGCACTTTTATACAGGGGTATCTCCTGTTGCACTTTATGTAACACTTTTATCTTATCTTGCACTGTATATATCATAGCTGCTACATTGTACTGCCATGTGTTAATGCTGTACTGCTCATGCTCTTCCTGCATATCACGTATTTATTTTTGCTATGTATATAAATGTCATGTTCTTATACAATTGCAAGAAAATGTGAACCCTTTGGAATTACCTGGATTTCTGCATAAGTTGGTCATAAAATGGAGGAAGCCTGCTGTCCAGAAAAAACATTGCTGCACGTTTGAAGTTTGCAAAAGAGCACCTGGATGTTCCACAGTACTACTGGCAAAATATTCTGTGGACAGATGAAACCAAAGTTGAGTTGTTTGGAAGGAACACACAACGCTATGTGTGGAGAAAAAAAGGCACAGCACACCAACATCAAAACCTCATCCCAACTGTGAAGTATGGTGGAGGGAGCATCATGGTTTGGGGCTGCTTTGCTGCCTCAGGGCCCGGACAGAT
>NW_011362331.1:0-5654 GCF_000735185.1 Notothenia coriiceps
GCTTAACGGGGTGTAGAACACATGTGATGACGTCACCAACGAATCGACGACTGAATTAGTTGCCAACTAATTTGGTAATCGATTTTAATCGATTAAGTCGATTAGTTGTTGCACCCCTACTAATCATAAACCTTTTATTTATTTATTTATTTTCATTTTCAGGGGGGCCACAGGGGGGTCCAAAGTCAGTGTTAGGGGGGCACCCCCCCCCCTAGAACCGCCCCTGCACACTATTAATCAAACTTCCCTTCGTACATTTATGAGTTTTTAGTGGTTTTTAGCCACATAAAGACGAGTTTTGTGTGTCACATAAGCCATTATGAGTTTCCATAAAGCCAATATTACAGGACAACAATAAGGTAAGGTAGCACTCATTATGACACACATAGTCTAATCTTCAGTCAACAAATAGCAGCTGTTGCACGTTGTCATGGAATAAATAGAGAACTTCCAAATGGAAACCAACAACCATTTCAGTACTTATTCGAAATATTCAACAAAACAAAAATGTAAGCAGAAGCAGCATTAATAGCAGAAATATTTAAGTGTCAACAACACAAGCACAAACAAACCTGTAGACACTCAGGAGTCGCACAGAGTATTCATAAATGCACATACTGAACATTAAAGAGGCAAGACATAAACATAGACATATTAGCACCTTACCTTGTTGAAGAGAAGTCTGGAAAGAGTTATGCTAGTTAGTTAGCATCCACAGCACCAGCCTCACATCATACTGTAGGCCGACAGGTGCTGCGAGCAGCAGCCTAATAAGATGTGCTGTTGACGGGAAGAGGAGCGGGTTTGCTGCGGGTGTAAACGGGATTTCTCCTTAAAATTGTCACACTAATAACGACTTTTTTATAAAATGACGCACGTGAACCAGAACGTATGCGGACCACACAGGCCTGCGGGGCACGAGCAGTTTAAATATCCCGCCTTATAAGTAAGGGTGCGTTTGATTTACACCGCAACGACAGCTAGATGTCAGCGTGGGAGTTTAACGTTAACAGCCGATTTAAGAAGAATGCATGAATGGAGTGGTTGCTTTCAAGAGGGACATTCCTCAATCATGGTTATTGGAGTCTTACTGTCGCTTTCATAAGATGCAAAATATATATTATTAACATAATAGCCTTTTTTGTAAACTTCCATACATTTGTGTTCTTTTCTCTTATATAGTTATCCTTCCAATCAAAGTATTGCTTGAATTTCATTACATTTCAATTTAATAAGTTTATATACCTTATTATATTTTTGGCTGATTTTAAGAAAATAAATTCAATTAAACCCATATTTTACTTTTTTAAAACCTCATTAAGATTAAAACCCCCTTTGTTCACATGAGTGTTTTTTGTAATTCTAACGTTTTCAGGGACAGATTACACAGACCGATTTAAGAGCAATTACAAAATGTTATTTCCCAATCTTTAGTTTAGCAAATCCAGAGTTCATGTTGCCACCAGAACTGGATACAGCGTGGGAGGCGGGGCCTCATTCATTCCTTTGAGAGTTGCGAGGCGCATGACGATAAAATGGCCCAACTTTTGAGAGAGCGAAACATCACAGATTACCCGGCATGCCTGAGAAGTACCCGTATGTGCGCTCATAGTACATGCGCAACTTTAACCAAAATGCTCGTTCACATCAAGCACATCCATTTGCGTACACGTAACAGCACCGCACGTTCATGACAGCATGGTAATGGCTTGTTTTTATGATGGATTTGATATTAACGAGGCGGCCGTTAGCAGCTAGCGGCTAGCTAGTAATTATGCTAATGTAAACATCAATCGTTATGTACTTATATTTCGCTGTAACAGGATCTAGTGATATCCAAGCAACAGAGCTTCATTTAGCATGAAAGAATTATTGCACTGTATATATATATATTAATATATATATATATATATACAATGCAATAAGCTTCTTAGTGCAATAAGAAGCTACAGGGACGTTAATCTAACGTCGGTTATATTAACTTTATTTAATACAACATTTACGGTACAAGATTTAATCATACAGCCCATGTAGTATAATATTTTACAAATGATGAATTACAGCAAACATGTGCAATATATCCATTATTACAACTCCGTGGGATGGCAGTGAGACGATATGGGTCCGTTGTTCTATTTCGTATATGGCTTCGCCCTCTAAGGCTATCGCTATTGGGTAATCCCCCTGCGCCCCCGCGCAGCACTGAAACACTTGTAGTCCACGCCCACCCGCAAGGTGGGCCCCACCCTCGGGCCTCCTTCCGGTATAAATAGGAAGGTGGCCCGGCAATCTGCTCCCTCTTTTCTTCAGCAACCGTCAGAGTACTGAAGCACAGGAAAGGAATTAGAGTTATGAGCAACAATTGTGTCCGTGATTGTCCCTCATGTAAAACGGGGTACATCTTGAGCTATGATCTACACGCGATATGCGAATCCTGTCTGGGGCCAGAGCACGCGTACGCGGCTCTCAACCAGCAGGTCGCGTGTTCGCATTGTGCCCGTCTCCCATCAGCCGACAGGCAGCGAAGAGCGGACGCTCTAGCTGCCGCGGCTGAGGAGGACAACTGGCCAGTCCAGGAGCACAGGGACGACAGCCTGTTTCTGGAGCCGAGTGGTGGGCAGGAGTCGGACGACTCCTACCCCATTTCCCTCCATGGCTCGCCATGCGGCTCTCCTCTCCCCCCTCCCCCCTCCCCCCTCTCCCCCGGAAGTGGGAAAGACGGGTCGGAGCGAGGTACGGGTATCGGCGGCCGAGCACGCGCGTCCCCTTCTCCCGTTGCCACGGCACTGCCGGCGTGTGGGGCATCATGCTGGAGCTGCCGCGGAGATCATCGGCAAGGCGGCGCCTGCAAGGGTTCTCCCCCGTTTCCCTAGGAAGGGAAAAGGTAGCTCTGGATGACAGTGGCCGGAGTTTTTTCCCGCGTTTCAGACGGGCAGGAGTGACCAGGGATCTGGACTGCGCTTCCCAGCCATTAGGAGGTACCAGGAGGGGGCTGCGGGCGAACCCGAGGAAACCTGAGGGCTCCGGTGGGCCACCTTTGTTCCTTCACTAAAGGTGGAGGGATTCACTGACGAGGGTTTCGCAACCACCCCGCTCATGGAGCAGAACTTGACAGCGTTCTTTGGGGTTAAGCAGGCCAACTATGGTGCCGGACGGCGCACTGTGTCGGCCTCCGCCAAGGATCAGTATGTCGCCCGCACAGACTGAACCGGGCGCACCAGTGTGCGGTTCAGGCGTCTGCGGCGGCGAACAACATCTGCGATTGCTGGCAAACTCGGTGGTTCGCTGGTGGAAGCGGTCCCACCAACCGTGGCTCCAGAGGAGGAGGGCGAGATCGGCAAGGCGGCCAGCTCGGCGCTCACGCTGTGCGCGTCCGTGCTGTCTCCCAGGCGAGGATCGAAGCGTGGATGACGCAGATCCAGCGCCACCTCTGGCTGCCAACAGGCGGCTGTTGCAGAGCCGGCCAGGAGGTCTTGCTGATCGCTTCCGATCAGCTCGGAGGCTGTTCGGACCCCAGTTTTTGGCCATGGTAGAGGCCATGAAAGCGGCAGCGGAGCAGGCGGATGATATCCGCCAGCACGTTGGCTGTCTCCAGCCTGCGGCGAAGCGCAGCGGCACAGCGGCAGCAGCAGCAGCAGCAGCAGCGGCCAACCCGGCCACCCGGCAGGCAGAGAGACAGCGTGAGGCGCGACTCGCCCGTCGCGGCGGCAAGGGACACCGCCAGTCAAACGAGCCTCCGCCCCCCCACCAGAAAAGAAAAGAAAAGTACTCCCGTTTCGTCGTCTGCTCCAGCGAGAGCCCCGAGGAAGCAGAGCCGGCCCTGACGGTTTGGGGGGGGAGTGTGAACGGAAATAAAAGAAGCTTAATTTTCCACCTTTTGTCATCAGTTTCAAATGGGTTTTACATATCCCCCACTCTGGGTGAACCACCTGCCTATGACATATCGGTTTAATAGCCACAGGGTTCGTTACAAAAGCCTGCACATTTTAATCTATCGGTTTAATAAGTACAGAGCGCAGTAACTACGCCAGCTGCCCTCCAAATCTGTTGATTAGTAGGAGCGGGTTCGCTGCGGGGGCCTGATGGTTTAACTTTTCGGCTTATTAAACCACAGACCTCGCGCGGCATTCCTCTGTCCGAGATTCTGCCAGCCTACACACTGGTCACAAATAAGCCATGGAGCGCCGTTGGTAACCGACCTCATGTGGATATTACTGCACACACCTCTACTCATCCTCTGAGCGTGTAACGCGCCTCACCGATGGAGTCGGAGTGAACGCAGTCGTGTGGAGGCCCCCTCACAGCCTTTTCAGGCTCTAGGCCCACCCTTGGGTTGCCTCAGGGCACCGAGCGGCGAGGGCTCTGGCGTGGCTCGTCGTCATGACAACCAACAACACTCTCGATGCATGTGCGCCCGCTCTCGGAGTGGCAGGCGTGTGTCTGATGGACAGTGGAGAGCCAGGCTGATCAGAGAGGAGTACACCCCCTGCATTCGCCTCCCCCCCCCACAGTCGTCAACGGGATAAAGAGAAACACGCCTGTCATCCGGGAACAGTGTCGGGCGCTCCAAAGCAGAGCTACGGAACTCCTGTTGAAAGAGGCTATTTCCAGGGTTCCCGAGGGGAAGAAAATCAGGGATATTACTCCCGCGTACTTCCTTATCCCGGAAAAGACGGGGATAAGACCCATCCGTCGACCTGTCAGCCGTTCAACGAGGCCAAATAATGAAAAGGGCCGTTTGTCACATGCTGACGGTCAAAAGGGTGGATAGAGTGTGTTACCAGGGAGCACTGGTTCAACCTCTATCACAAGACACCTAAAGGATGGCATACTTGCCAGTACCATCATCCCAAACACGGAAATTCCTGCGGTTTACCCCCCCCCCCCCCCCCCTTCATTCCAGGGGAATATCGTGCCAGTACAACCGTCTGCCGTTCGCGTTATTCCCTGGCTCCTCGAAAGAAAACTTTTCGAAGTGTGTAGAGACGGCATTGCAGCCGCTACCAGAGGACGGGATGAGAGTAACTCATTTTACCTGGACGACCTGCTGCTGATGGCTCGCTCCAGGGAGGAAGTGGCTTTACAGACGGTACAGCTCATATCGCATCCTGTCAAAGCTGGGTTTCATGATAAACTGGAAAAAGAGCTGTCCTCTTCCTCCCAAGAGTATTGTTTACCTGGGTGTGGAATTGAACCTCAGCCCGCGATGACGAGCGCGACCTCCACGGCAGAGGTGGAGAACGCTGACAGCCTCTCCTTCGACGGCGTCACACCGGCAGCGTGGTGACAGCCCTCTCCGTGGGGGATGCGGCTGCTCGGCATGATGGCAGCGACACGGGGTGCATTCCCCTGGGTCTCCTTCACATGAAAAGACTCCAGAGGTGGTTTATTCGCCTACGCTCGACCCCGTGCGACAGAGGAGGCGCATGGCTTGGTCCATACCCTCCTGTCCCGTGGGTTCAGCTTAACCTATTGGAGACAGTCCCCGTCCTGTCAGGGGTGCTGGCCCTGGGCAGAGTTACGTCACACGATCTCGGTGTTCACAGACGCATCTCTCTCAAGGGTGGGCAGGAACGTGCATGTCGCAAGCAGCTGGGGGGACAGTGGGCCGGCTCACATGTCCTTCCACATAACGTGTGGAATTTATTCTCCGT
>NW_011362331.1:5699-11896 GCF_000735185.1 Notothenia coriiceps
CGTGGAATCTCCCGGACGCGGTATAGATGAGTATTTCGACCCAATGTCATCCACTGGAGTCAAGATAAAGCATATTACCCGCAAGCTGGGTAGGAATTCGCGATAGCGTAACCCAATGTCCCCCGCCTTGAAAAATAGTTGACGTCGACCCCGGTGTAGGCATCGCTTCAATTTATTTCTATTTGAACCGCTGGTGTACACCGACGCGCGTACGTCTTCGCATGCTTGGATGCTGTGTTAGTTGTCTGGTTCATTGTGTCGGGCGGAGTCGCAGACTCGAACGGTAAGACTCGCATTCCTTCGTGTATCGCTCTGTGCCTCCATGGGTACTTTAGATTGTAGATAAGTTATGCTTCTGGATATCAGAGGCGTCGCACAACTTTTCGACCTCTTGAGTTACGCTCGCGCGCGCTCTCTCGCGCGCCACGCTCTCTGCTCCATATCTCCCGCTCTACAAGACGGGTGGAGCACGGATCGCTATTCACTCACACCATTATAGTCGGTCGTCTGGTGAGACGTAAAGTTAGTACTGTATACCTTCTGGCGTAGTCGACACTAGGGTGTACTGCACAGTGAGAATGAGTCATATGGTAACTCATGTGAGGCAATAGTTTCATAACAAAATAGCAACCCTTGTACGGGATACTTCGTAGGAGAGTGTACGACACTGGTCTTAGACTGGCGGTGAGGCGCACGCTTTCCGTCCTCTCTCTTTCGCGTGTCGGCGGGGACTGGTAGGAGTGGGTCTCCTGTGGTTCATGTCCCATCCAGTCTCTCTTACTCTGTAGGGAGTTTATTTTTCCTTATTTCATATTGTCGCTCTTCTTGGTTCTTACGTCGCAGCGTTTATAGACAGGGTGACTGTAAGGAGGCACGTTTCGGGCACCTCTCCTTAGGAGATTTCACGCGGAACTACAAGAGGCCCGACGGTGGGGTCTCACTCTGTATACGGGACACGTGTCGAGTGTCGTCGGTCACACTGTCGCAACACGTCTGTCTCCACGGGCTAGCTCGCGAGAGATGTATCACGTGCTTCTCAGCAACTCTCTGCCGCCGGTCTGGCGGCACGCACGGTGTATCGTCCTGTCGCGCGCGTGGCCCGTTCGCTCGACTCTCACCGAGAATGGAGGCTATACTCCTCCGCTTTTTTGGGTAGGTCCCTGTCCGGGGAACTCGGATTTTACACGAACATCTCGGAAACCGTATTCCCGACCAATCCGCCATGTCGCAGGGGACCCGGGTAGCCTGCTTAACCGCTTGCGCAGCGTTGCGGGATGTCCCGCTCCTCTCAGGCGCGCGACTGTCCCTTCTTTGGTCTCCCGCGCGTTAACGCGAGAGGCGCACACGCCGCTTGTCTAGGCGGAGGCGGGAGCGGCTTCGGCGCAGGTTTGGACGCTAAGTCGAGCCACATCGCGGAGGTCAGGCGAGGACCTGGCTGCCGGACGGAGACTGTACTCCAGACGGGGGAACAAGTTGTTTGGCCGGCGCGTGCTATGTCACGCGGACATCCTCATCCTCCGCGCGCGCGGCGTCTAGTTCGTCGGCGCGCTCGACACAGTCTGCGGACCGCGTACTTCGATGCGGGGCGGGACCGCTGAACTACATCCGACGGCGCGAGACAAACAGACGTTAGGTTATGTACAACTAGCCGTCGTATGCTCGGTTTACGACTTATAGAGAGCGCATGCATATATTTTAAGGTCGTGCATGACACTTCCCTGTACATACGGCGGGTTGACAGGGGGGTGGGAGNCTAAGTGCGGGGCCCCACTGGCTCTACGAATAGCTGAAGAAAAGTTATGTTGTATGGGAGCAGATTGCCGGGCCACCTTCCTATTTATACCGGAAGGAGGCCCGAGGGTGGGGCCCACCTTGCGGGTGGGCGTGGACTACAAGTGTTTCAGTGCTGCGCGGGGGCGCAGGGGGATTACCCAATAGCGATAGCCTTAGAGGGCTGCGCCATTTACTCATAGAAGCTGGGGTTACAGTAGGTAACCTCAGTTATGGTGCATCCATGGGTAAAGATAAACGCATGTTGTGCTGAACCTGCTGAACACGTAACATGAACGTGCCGGGCGGCGCGGTCCCGTGGGTTAGATGCGCGTTCATAATGCAGAGGGATATAACTCTCAGAATAACGTTATTAGCACATTTTTACAACTTGAGGAACGGATGTCTTTTTATAAGGGCTATACAAGTGTTCATACTGGGTGGTTTATTTAGTTTAAAAAAAAATATCCAACGATTTACAGACCATTCTTTCCCCATGTAAGTCAATGGGAAAAAGTGTTTCCGGGCCCAGCAACCTAAAGGAAGTGTATTACCGCCGTTTGGCCACAACGAATATTCTACTCAGAGTCCGGCGCACTTCCTGGGGGCTTGGGTTGCCACCCCTGTGATTTCAGACAGCTGCAGCATCCAGATACACATTGGGTACTATTTGTAGGGCGGCTTGTGCCAAAGGTGAGACTGCCAGGAGAAGTTAATAACAGCTGAATCTGTCACTGCCAATTGCACAAAACAAAGAGGTGTGGGGTTCCAAGGATGGGCACAGTACATCACGTAGGCAGATACGGGGGCACCTATGGCCACTTTGGACCCCACAGGCTGCATATGTCTGAGCCATAGACTGTCTGAGCAGACCCAGGAATAGACAAGAAGATGGCTTAAGGAATCAAATAGCTGAGGTGTCACAGACCTGTGCCAGTATGCCATTAAACTTACCAGTGAGATGTGTTTTTGTTTGTTTATTAATCCTCAAAATGTTTACATTTGTTAATATGCATAATATGTGCGGTATATGTACTACGAACACAATTTAAAAATAGTTTCTACAAGTGACATTTGTACTACAGTCAAACTGAATAAATAATGTATAAAAGGGCCCCTATCAGATTTTTCACATGATGATTTTAGTCATTATAAAGAATACTTCTCTAACAACATTTCGTAATGTCTTCGGAGATATAGGACATTTGTCAACCCTGAAGCATTTAGGAGGATTTATAGTGAAATCATAGTATTTCATGTTTGTCCAGGGGATATTTTGAATACATATTATGCATTAAAACTATGCACATTGAGGTTTAAAAATTATGGCACCAGCGTTTATGAAGCAGGCTATGCATCATTTAAAACATTTTTTGGGGAATTCACTCTTTCTATTCTACTTTTGAGTGGTCGACTGCGCCAAAGATAAGTGCTTATTTGCACTAGACCATGTTTGTATGACATTTGTTTTATTTTAAATTAACTTCAATATTACAATGTATAATAACAATCTTCATGTTAGATTATACTGCTGTACTTTAGCATACTCCTGCTATTCTTGTCCTTGTTATTCCCTAAGTCACAGGTTTTTTTTTTATTCCAAGCTATTGCCATTCCTATTTGTTTGCTGATTTCTTATGAATGTTCTTTTACTGGTCAGTAAATTGTTTGTTAATAATAACATAGACATAGAGATACAGAGACAGAGATGAGTGATATTAATTAATGTTAATCATTTAATCTTAAAGTACTGTCTGTCTGTTCTTCCTCACTGAGTTCCTCTACCCAAGAAACAAATTATTCAGGCACAACCTGTCAGGTAATTTGTTACACGAAAACTGGTTCGGGTTGGTTTTGTTTCTCTTTCAGTCAATTTTGTATGATTGAGTTAAGTGGCTACTTGGAAATGTTCTCATCTTCCTCTCATTTTGTTCATTTTTAATTGATATCATTTTGATGCGAAAAGGTGCTATTGAAGAAATGTTGCTTTGGCTTTATATTGGTCTGTATGATGTCATGTGATCAACTGAACAGCACGGAACATCTTGCATTGCATTCTCAGCCCTCCAAACATTTATCAATTTTTTTTATCATTTTTATGATTGAATCACAAGAAGAGAGTTCAACCATCAACATACACATCTCAAAGCAGCAACAATCCTGCAAGTTTTCAACAATTGTAAGTGCTACTGCATTGGCTTCAAATAAGCCAAACCTCTATGTGCAATGTACTTGTTTTAGTGTAGTAGACGCAGGTGGGTTTTCAGTCTTCAACAGAAGATGTGTAGACTTTGTGCAGTCCTGAAATCAATGGGGAGCTTGTTCCACAATTTTTGAGCCAGGATACTGTAGCAAACAGGCGTGTTTTTGTTGAGGGGTACCAGGGTCCCACTCTCAGTGAGGCTAATTGGGCGAAGCAGAGCGAAGTGCACATACTTGAGTTTCTGGTTTAACCATGTCCTGATGTAAGTCATATCTCAGGTGAATAATGATGAACTTCACACATTTAAAGATGCTGGAAACAGTAGATACTTTTGTATAACTCAGGTCTATTTTGAATAAGCAGTGCACCTCAGACTTGGTATTGAAGAAAAGATTGGCCATCGGTACCGGTCAGCTTGGGAAACTAAATAACATATGAAGTAGCATGAACATTTCCCTTCGCACAAAAATAACACTGATGCACTCACTGATTACATCCATTGCACTCTACGGATGTGAAACCAGGACATGCCTTTGGAATTATGCTACAGGAGAATCCTTGGAATATGCACCAAAGGGTTCAAACAGGAGATACAGACACAAACAAGGTTGCTTGATCTAATTATAGAAACTGCTAGACGACAAAAGTTGCAATCAGCCAGCCAAATAACACATTCTTGTAGTGGCCAAACGGCGGGACTACAACTTCTGTGTCACTCACGTCACGAAATTGGTCGCAGTGGATGTGGAAGAGAACCAGTAGATCCCACGCCAGGTATCTTTGATTTTGAGAGTCAGGCCATTTTTGCTTCTTGCTCTATTTAGCAACTATATATTGTGATGGCACCCCTACTCCATGTGTAATGGTAGGTCCAGATGTGAAGTAATCATGTTATGCACGTGAAGCGCTCTCTGTCTGTATATTCTGTCTGTCTTGTTCAGCCACATGTGTTGATCGGTTGAGAGAAGGATGAATATATAATATGCAAGGTAAAGGCTAAAGACACATGAATGAGTGACGCTTTGCTTAATCTCCATAGCGCATAGAAGGAAGACTGGGCGTCCTTTATCCAGTTCCCTTTATACATCCATGCAGTGAACTGACCTGAACTGGATGTAGGAAAGGCCTGATCCATTCTCAGCAAGGTAGGCCAGAACCAGAGTCTTGAAGCAGGTATGGGTTGCCAGTCAAGGGAAGGAGAATTGTTATGGGGGAGAACCTAGGGAGGTTGTAGACCAGGGATCACCAACTACATTTGTCCAAGGGCCTAGTGGAGCACGCTCATGTACTGGGGAGCTCATAAAGCTTAGCAGACTCTTCACGCTAACAAAGGATCACTTATTCCTACGCAGTACGCAGGCTACTGTCCCGCACTAACCACTCCGCCAACGCCACAGTCACTCCCGCCGTGCGTGCCGGATGAGAATGTCTGGTGGGCCGGATGTGGCCCGCGGGCCGCCAGTAGATGGTCACTGTTGTCATGGGCGCGGGAAGGGGGGTGCTGAGGGCGCTGCAGCATCCCCTAGCGGCAGGCAGGCGGTGCGGAGCTCCCCTGTCTGAATTATTATTTGACGGTTATTGCTGCTCCCGCTGTACATAATCTGTGTAATATGTAGGGGTGCACCGAATGGGAAATTCTTGGCCGAAACCGATACCGAAAATAGGAAACAGTTGGCCGAAAACCGAAAGCCGAAAGGCCGAAAATGATTAATAGAAATATATATATATAATGTATACAGTTTTTACCAATGTTGTTCAGCTACCTGATTATGGAAAAAGACATGATTATGGCAAAACTTAACTTAAATAATAATCACTATTATGGGTCCATAAAACATTTATTCAGCACTTTTGAATGCATACAGTACATTAATTCCAAGTCAAGTGCATTTTCTTTTCTCTGTAGGATAACTAGAACAAAGTGCATTCAGAACAAAGCCAAGGTGTTTTAAAACTGCATAAACCTCTAGGCCAGTAGGCCTACAACAAAATAGTGTAAATAAAGACTAACAGCCAGGCCTTCAACAACAACAAATGCACCGATAAGTGCATGCATACAAATGTGCAAACTGGATAAATCCACATGAATGTAACTATTTACAAATTAAATTACAATTCAATTTCATAAGCAAAGTAGTAAACATTGTATAAAGATACATAGAGTGAAAACTGGATACAAAATCCACAATCAATTACAAATTAAATTACAATTTCAAGAATCTGC
>NW_011362332.1:0-3112 GCF_000735185.1 Notothenia coriiceps
CTCTGTGGAGCTCAGCCGCCTGCAGACCCTCAGAGACAGAGACACCAGGACCAGGTTCGACAGGGAGGTGAGGAGCAGAGGGGGTCCTCACAGAGGGGGTCCTCACAGAGGGGGACATGAAGAAGAGGGGACACATGTTGATTAGAGGGGGTAACTCTGCTTGTGTTCCAGGTGGATCCTGATGGATCTGAGAGACCCGACGACCCTCTGGCTCTCAGCTCCAGGGTGAAGTTCAGAGAAGCTTCCAGACGAGTAAGGCTGATGTGAACTCTTTAAAACAAGGTATCTGTGTTTGAAGCTGCTCTAAAAGATGAACTCTAGAAAACTCTACTCAGGAAGTCAGAGCAGAGCTCAGCGGGGGAGGAGCCTAGTTTGGTTCACTGAAGACATTTTAAGTTAAAGGTGGGGTATGTCATTTATTTCAGAAACACTTTGTTATATTCCATGGAATGCTCTTAACATCCCGATAGCAATGAATATCTGAAGTGCTTTGACAATAAATACATAAAGGAATCTCATCTGTGGAAGCCGTGGTTCTGTAAAAAGCCCGACCAATCATCTGAGCCGGCTCATTGGTCATGTGCACGTTCGTGTGTGTTGGGGGAGGGGCTCTGTGAGGAAGTGGCAGATTGTTTCCGGTTGTGTATTTTCTAATTCTAGCTCACTCGAGCTACAGATTATGCTTTTAAAAAAAAAACACTGGCCATAAATTGAGTCCGTGTTCCTACTCGGCTACTTACGACTCGTCGTACGACTTGAACAGCATTATTTTTTTACAGTGGAATCAAAGATGACAGCAGAGAAGAAACGCTAAACTAAATCAAAGACTCCTTCTGTTTTACTCAACAGTTAGAAACACTAAATAATAACTTTATTTCCCTTCGTCCCAAAACTGCAAATCCTTTACGTTTTATTCCCGAACTCCTGCCTCCAGACAGAGAACGGACTACCCACCGCTGAGGAGGCGTACAACTTCTTCACACTCACATTCGAGCCGGATCCACGAGACGGGAACAAGAACAAAGAGAAACCAAGAACATCTGAAGAGGAGGAAGAGGAGGAAGAGGAGGAAGAGGTGGGAGCTCCAGAGGGGAATGAAGACCAGGTTAGAAACAGACGGATCACATTTTCTTTCTTTCAAAGTTCTTGGTAAATGATCTGAGGGGAACTTGTTGTTGTTTGTAAGTGTGACGCTTTGAGCTGCCCCCGCTGTATGAAAAGTGCTGTGTAAATAAAGCTTTATTCGAATGAAGTCTGAATCGTGATGATCTCCACCTCGTGTTCTCCTCAGAACGAAGACGCTCCTCTGGTGAGAGACGGAGATTTATTCCTCGTTGAACAATCCACTCAGGACTTCCTGGAGACGAAGAGAGCCGAGTATCTCCGCTACGGACAACGAGTCGAGCAAGAGAGCAAGGTCCTCTTCACGCCCAGCTTCACCTCAGGTAACCTTTAGCGTGGAGAGGTTTCTAACTATCCCTCCATACATCAGGACATGCTGCCATAGGAAGACATCTCCTGCATGTTTTTAGTGATAAAGTGTGTATGAGTGAGTGTGTGCAGTTTGAGAGAGAGAGGAGGAGACGGTTCTATGAGTCCCGGATGACTGCCAGAGGCTTTAAGCACTGGATATGTCCATCGTGCACAGGTCGAATACCAATAACAACTAAGTCACCTGTGACCCACGTGACACCGGTTATATCAGCTGGTGCCGTCAGAGGATCTGTTGAACACTCTGCAGGTGAATGGGGCAAAGTATTGAACACACAGATATCACCATGAAACTTCCCATCTTCATTTCTGACATTAACACAACTATTAGTTATATTACAAGTTTTCTGACAGGTAATGTTTAAATATGCAAATGAGGCGTTATGTGATAATAACTGTTGTTGGAGTTTAGGAGAAATCTGCAGACGGGGTTAATGAAATAAACTCCTGGATTTCTTTGTCCGGGGGAAATGAACTTGTTTGCTTTACTTAACTCTTCTGTGTATTTAAAGACACGTGTTGTTTTAATTCAGCGAACAAACTGGCCTCCAGCTCAGCTCAGTGTGGAGAGCTAACACTTCAATATTGATCGTCCTGGCTTCCTTCCTTATTTTCCATCAAGCCACTAGACGCCTTAAAAACACATTTCTAACTCCTTTCCTTTCTCTTTGTGTTACTCACAGTTTGAAGAGTTGCTTGTGGTTTGGATGATTTTGTGCAATGCTCAAAATAAAATACCAAACAACTTAGGTATTCTTTCTTTCTTTCTATGTTAACAGCTTGTATAACTTGGTAACTTAAAGGGTATCTTAACGGTTTGAAACTGAGCATCGGCCATGTCTTTCTGACAGGTTTCACATCTTTATTTTAGAGGAGGCGCCGTGGGAGTCTTTTATACTCTGTTGACTACAGACGTCACGATTAGGTGGCCCTTCTTACAAAAGCTAAATACTGGCTCTAACATTGATATGTGTAGCCCTTTCCCTGATTCAAAGTAAACCTATTTCTACATGAATGAGGCAACGGTTAGTTAGTTGGTTAGTTAGAGAAATACATTCCTTGATGGAGGTTTTGAAGATTTCCTTTCCACAAGAAGCGTCTCAAAGCCTCAAAGCTTAATGTCTCGCTTTGATGTTGTGTTTGTGTTTTTCAGTGGCGGCCCACATCAAACTCCCCGACAACATGAAGCCTCGGTACGTGGAGGACGAGGGTCTGTACGTGGGGGAGAGACCGCCTGTGTCTCTGAGCAACGAGAACCTTCTGGAGAACAGGATCCTGCAGATGGAGGAGGTGAGAACCACTGACTCTGTAGCCAAAGGATCTTTACTGTCAGTCTTTCAGTTTGTGTGTACAGAGAGATCGAAATACTGTTTCCCACAATCCCACTATATATAAAAGTATGTATAGAAATATGTATACATCCTATATATACACAATCAGCAGACACATGTATACATATGCACACATTAAGACATGAATAAAAGCACAACAATCAGTATATACAAAATAACAGTCACACAACAGGAGAGAGAGAGAAGGGGAAGAGAGAAGCTCTACGGATGAATGAATACGTCTTTGTGTTTTTTAAATGTTTCAGGGTAAAAAGTGGTTCGGAGACGAC
>NW_011362333.1:0-2137 GCF_000735185.1 Notothenia coriiceps
TACGATTATTTTCAAGTTCATGTTGCTTTACACTTTTTCTCACACTGCCTGTGCTGCAGCACCTCTTTTCACCCTCTGTCTGAAACCAGAGCCCAGTCTGCTCTGATTGGTCAGCTGACCGACTCTGTTGTGATTGGTCAACCGTTTAAAGATGTCCCACCTATCACGTACAATGCGATGAAGCGCTAACCAATAGAGCGCGGGTGTAACATAGTGATGTCACAATGTTTCGGAAGTAAACAAAGGAGTCCAATGAAGGTGTATCAGGCAGGGAGCGAGTGTGTGGGACTTTTTCCTGTCAACCAGCTTGCTTTCATATCAAGGTTCCCTCTTGTATGTCTTTACTCTCTGTACCTGAATTACATGCTCAAGCCTGCAGTTAATTCAACCTTTGATCCACCATTTTTCCATTATCCGGTTATAAGCCTTAATTATAGCGAGGGGGATTTAAGAAGATCTAAAAAAAAAATCAATTTATATGCAAGACTAGTGCTAATTAGTCAGACTGTTTGAAGGGTATTCCTGGTTGACCTGAGGAAGAAGAGACAAATAGTGATTATCTACAGCAGGAATATTAACTGGGGGAAACCTCAAAACAGCAACATTAAGAAACCCATTGATACCTTGGTTGTTCGGCAACTAGAAACACTTTCCACGATGCAAAGGTTTGATTCTAGATCTCTTCTCTATGTGTGCCATCTCCATTGTGAAGCACACTCAAAAGACTCATCCGAGTAGACGGCGTATGTAAGATGCAATTGCTTTTTACCCGAGAGTGTACCAGAGAGTCGTGGAGATAGTGCCAGATGACTGAAAATGGAATTTCTCATTACTGTCTCCCTGATATCTCGGGTCATTTTCTCCCGGAGAACTGTATCTGGAAGCCGGCCGCGAAGCAAAGAGCTCACACTGAGCTCACACTGAGTTTTCAAAGCCCCCCACCCCCCCGAACACACTGAGCCTCAGAACCACAGAGCAGCATATGATATAGAGCAGAGCTGTCATCCCAGGCAGCCCCGGCTCTCATTACTCAGGCCGTATTTATCCTTCCACGCTCAGGAAGTCCGCGCTTATCAGGCCTTTTTATCGATGGCCGTCGGCATCATTACTAGGGATGGTCGGTATTTCCTGTGCACTCGTAATTAAGTCATAGTGCTGCAGTCATTCATCAGTAAGGCAATAGTTTGACTGAAAGCTGTTAACGACCTTATGGCCAGCTTCTCTGCATAGTGTTTTGCAAAAAATCAATCATCAGAGCCGCTTTGTCTTTTTTATAAAGCCCTGCCAACGGGGTGTTAGATTAATTATTTGATGTGCACACACACGTTGCCTGATCTGTGAAACCCCGGTGCATTCATTTAAAGAGGCGCTATTATGCTTTTTGAGGTTTTCCCTTTCCTGTAGTGTGCTATATAGGTTTTTGTGCATGTAAATGGTCTTCAAAGGCTAAAATCCCAAAGTTCCCCCCCCCGCCTAAAAACGCCTCCATGGGACTCCTTTGTTTACTTCCGTAACAGAGTGACATCACTATGTAACACTGGCGCTTCTATTGGATAGCTCTCCAACAGAATGTACGTGATAGGCTAACGGCCCGTCCACACTACAGCTTCGACAGCTTCAAAAACGGTTTCCAACGCGTCTGCCCATTCACTTTGAATGGGGTGACGTCACGTTGCCTCGCTTTTCGCCGAACTGAATTGTGGGTAGCAGAGCGGAGCTTTCCTGGCGTTTCAGGCTGCAAAAGTTGAGCAATGTTCAACTTTTGAAGCCGGAGACACCGGAGTAGCCAGCGTCAGCCAATCAAATCCCGTTTATGCAAATCTGACAGTTCAAGCGCTAGCCAATCAAACCGCGTGCAAGCTGGGAGAGCCAGACCGCAGTTCATTTCCTCATATTCCAAACGAGAAATTACGGTAGCAAATCACCCGGTTCTTTACGACCAGAACTATTTACCGGGATACAAACCGGAGGAACCAGGCATGGAGGGAGGTGGCAGAGACAGTGGGTGAAACTGGTAGGTTTTCGCCTGTTAGGGGAGTTTATATATATATATATATTGCTCGCATAAAATCCCCGGGGTTTTTTGCTTTGTATGCCGGGGGCGGGACATTCATGTGATTGGTTGTTGGTCGCGGTG
>NW_011362334.1:0-1144 GCF_000735185.1 Notothenia coriiceps
TGTTACTGCAGACAGACACAATAACTCTGACAGAGGAGAGCCCACACATACATGTACCGCCCGTATACTCAGGGGTTAATATGTACACACACATGTACCACCCGTATACTCAGGGGTTAATATGTACACACACACACACACACACACACACACACACACACACACACACACACACACACACACACACACATTAAAACCGGGTTGTCAAACATACGGGTCCAGACGAGACATTCAATGCATTGTTCACAACCTGTATGTATTTTTGTATAAAAGTGTATATATTTACAAGGCAGGGGAATATGTGATGCTTCTTCCTTAATAGTTGTAAAAAATGCAATTGTTGAAATTGCACTTATTTTTCTCAAGAAATTTCATTTTTTTCTTTTTTAGAATGTACTTTTTGCACTAAAACAAAGTGGACAATTTGGAGTTGTTTTTATTTAAAGGTCATTATGATATTATTTTACTCTTCCGGCACACTTCACAATCACACATCTAATTTGGCTGTATGTGGCACCTGAACTCAAACGCCCCTGCGGTAAAATGACATCTCTATTTGTGTTATACGGTTCAATTCTCCAGTACTTAAGAACTACATGGGGAAGAGTTCAGATTTCTGAGAGGCAACATGCAGAGCTGAGGCCAGACGGTAGGCCCTGCTGGTTATTGCTAACTTTATGAGGTCAGAGCGACTGTAAAACTGTGAACACAAGTTGGCACTGCTGACAACTCTCACACATACCTCTTTAAAAAATAACTTCAGAGGAAAATGTCAACTTTCCCTGCAGAACTGCTCTCAATGTAAGCACTCAAAATCTAGCCAGGTACACTGTAAAAACTGAACCGTTGACTTTAATTAAACGTATCGTATCAACAGATTTCATATAACTGTAGGTTAGTTACTGGGTTTATGACTTCCACTGCAGTTATTAATGTCTTGCAAAGGCATGCATTAAATCCATGAATAGTTGGTAATAATATATGTCTGTTGAGGAACAAAGTGTTAGGTGGGGCTGTGTTAGTTTATATTAGCAGCAGCTTAGTCTGAGGTCTTACCAAACTCCGGGCCAAATGGAGGTGAAGAAGCTCTGCTGAAACACACACACACACACACACACACACACACACACACACACACACTACG
>NW_011362335.1:0-10282 GCF_000735185.1 Notothenia coriiceps
CGTTTTTATATGTACAAAGGTGGAAAGTGGAGGGGCACGAACAACTTAGATGTGTATGTATAAGCTTCTGGTGCTTTTCTAAACACGTAAACAAATAGCTGTAGGCTATCCATGGTTCCGATAGAGAGAGGGGGGGTATAAGGAAAACACAGACACTCCTCTCCGAGGTCACAATATCAATCGATCCAGCAGAGCAATAGCCTATGGGCAAAACACAGAAGATCAACAAAATATATGACAAAAAATGAACTTACCAAAGCTGAAGTAGATGGTCAACTTCATTCATTTTATTTCCGTGTTACTGTTACTGATTTGAATCGCTACACGCTACTCCCTCTCGTCTCCTCTTCAAAAACAACTACTATTTTCGCGGCACACGTACTTACAGCCAATCAGCTCTGAATTATGAGATGACGTTTGGTAGGTATGCCAGCACACTGCCCCTATGGTGATTATTTTGTTGCCGCACACATTTAATAGAAAAAGACTCTGAGCGAGCAGTTTAGTTTTTACAGCAACCATTCACTTAGACAGTGAGAGAGAGGGGCTAGATCGGGGCTTGACCCACGTCACTCAAAACGGCTCAATAGGCACACTGTAGACACTAATTAGAAGAACACAGACTTAAACAGCAATGTGCAGACAATTAAACATGATCCTCTGCCCTCGTGAATAGTTTCTGTCTTCCCATCGATGCTTCCTGCATTTGAATCTGGATTATCCTGTGGTCTCTTGTTGATTTGCTACCAGTATTTCTCTACCAGGCTATTTTATTCCGATGTTTTGTATACCTTTACTGCTCCCTTAGTATTTTCCTCGTACCAGCTTTACATTACATGTCACTTGTTAGACGCATTTATCCAAAGCAACTGACATACTCAATACTGTGGGCAATTTGGGGTGAAGTGTCTCAGGGACACAAATACATGCTGACTGCAGTGGGGTTTGAACCTGTGACCATCTGATCCCAAGACCAAGGCTCTATCCACTGCGCCACACGCCTCCACATACATTCATCAAAGCTTGCCTTTCTTTACTTATCGCTGCCTCCATTATCTTCTGGCCCTGCTGCTTCCATACCCCATAACAGACCCTTCATGAGGAGAAGTCAGAAACCCACCGACGGCTGGCTTTTATCCTGTAAGACGGCCATTTATTGTACCCAGATGAAAGCTGCAGAGCGTTATGAAACGGCTCGGTCCACCCGCAGACTGAAGGAGCGACATGCAGCGAGGATGGAGAGGCCATTTTGTGTTTTTTGGAAAGGCACTTTAACAGCAGCCGCTCTGAGTGCTTTTATCATTACGCCACGACAGTCTGGCCATTTGTTCTGACCTTGGGAAATGGTTTTAAAGGTCTCTCTGCGTGCGTGTGTGTGTATGCATGTATGTGTGTTAGAGAAATTGAGATGTTCCATGGAAATATGGAGTGAGCAGCCCCTGTCGGCCAGGCTGGGGGTGGGGGGATGGATAAGGGGAAAGCTATTTGGGGGGACGGGGGCACAATCCAATTTGTTTGTTCACACTCCAACAGAGCCAGATCAGAACAATTGATACATTAGGACTGGTTTTAGAGAGCAAATATGGCAGAGAGGGAGGCAGGAGATGAGGAGAGCAGGACTATATATTGCAGAGAAGTGCTCCAAGAGTAAATGTACCTCACGGGCCATTGCACAGGGCGCAATATGAAACTATGATAAAAAAGAAATTGCTTTATTCTCCGAGTTATCAATAAAATTCGGTCTCTGTGGCTCGCCATCTCATTTTGGCGGCAGGAATCTTTTGTTACCGTGAATTTGCAGTTGCTAAAAAACCTGCACTTGTGAAGGTTCATTCAACACTCAGAGATAAATGCGCTCCAGGAGAGCGATGCCTCTCACGATTTGAAAAGCCACCGGCGTGCTGTAACATCCAAATCCTTCAGACTTGAACATGTCATCTGCAGCGACAAAGGAAATAAATTAGGAGAATACAATGTCCTTAAATGACAATGTGGCTTGGGAGAGGGGGGGAAATAGAAAAAGCCGATGCTATCTGAGGAGAGGACAGAGTCTGGCTCTGCAGAGAAAAAGGGACAGCTGTTATTTCCTATTCAGAGGCCGGATCCCCTGGCCTGATAATGTCTAATAACTCGCCATAAATTAAATCTGCCGCATCAGTGCGCCCACAACGGCGTCCTCTCGGATAAATAGTGAGGTTCCATGTCTCAAAACGAGATTTTGGCAAACCATTATGGAGGGCTGTAGTAATCATTTTTCCTTTTTCTATTTAATTTGTTTCATAGGATTATTCATGAGGCGATGATGACAGCGGGTACACTGGACCTTGTGCGGCTGTACAAATAAAAATATGCATGTGATGACATTTGAGCTACACTTTAACACACCCTCGGATCATAGTGTGTGTACTAAAGTATTTGGCAGATTTTTTAAACCATGAAAAAGCCTCGGTGGAAACACATTTTGAGAGCATTCAGCTTCTTTAAAGCGATGCATTCCCCATAAGATGTGTTTCATTTTTTTTTTTTTATATATAGTACTGGCCCCTAACATTTCTCTTTAACTGAACCATTACTTTTTCTCAGTACAGTAGGCGACTTCTTTCTATTAGATGTGGGTATTCACAGTAAGTGGCAGGTAAAATGGGCCAATTTCCCGCCAGACGAGGCAAATATCTCACCTACTTCAGGTCCAAATGTGCTGCCCTTTGGTTGGAAATACTACTGGAGAATCACTTTTTTTTGTTGCAGTAGTCATTTCATATATTAATATATTTCATGTCCAGATGTAATAAACTTTTACTAATTGTATTTACTCAGTCTCAGTGTCTCCATTAGTCAGAAAACACATATTTTTCTGAAGCAGGTGCAATTTAGGTGAAGTCCTTTTTCACATCTTTCCTTCACCTCGTGACATTTTCCATCAAGGTTGTAGAATTAAATGGTTTTTTTTACCTTCGGGAACTTGAATGCATCACCTGGAAAATGCTTGAATGTAAGAGGCTTCAGGGAAGGACATTTATAAATGTATATTATCCGTCAATGATATTTCACATTACTGTATTGTGAGTGTTCTTTTACTGCATGATTGTACGTCCTCTAAGCTCTTGCCTTTCACAGTAATTTATCGTAAAATCATGAATTCACTTATTTTGTGTAAAATATCCGCAATTTTCACGTGTTTTTTATGTTCCATTTGAAGTCCAGAATACTGTTTCTGTGTTTAATATGGCCGGGTTACCCCATGTTTAATGTCAAAAAGCTTTCAAACCATTACTTCTTAAAGAAATGCTGACTTACACAGAGCAAGGTCTCAAAATGTTGGTGAAACTTCATCAACATACGAAGACCAAACCACAATATACAAGCCGCCAGCTTAAATTCAAACTTTACCTAATTAAATATCTGTTGCTAACAAAATAAAATGGATAGATTGTTTTCATACGAGACTGAGGAAACCTCTCTTACCCTCTGTATTTTTTCCTGTAGCGTCATACGTGAAAGACAGCACGTTTGAATCCGGCAACAGCTGCCATTTTCACAGAGGCTTGTAAGAAATGTAATGCAAAGATCTTTTACTGATGTAATTTAACTTTAAGGAGAAATTATGCCTTTTAAATGAATCGATACACGTTTTAAACTGTGTTCAAACCTAGTGAGCACTTTTTTCAATCATTCTGGAGTGCTTTTCGGTTGCTATAACATATCACTTTAAAAAGCATGGACGCGCCTCTGTTAGCCTACACTCACCTATATATATATAATTACTCAAAGCCTCATTTATAATGAATTATAATTGAAAACGTGTCAAATGTTGCCACAACGACGGCTTTTATACTGTTGCAGATTAAAATAAACTCTATTCAATATGCTTTGTTTAATATCATTAATTCAAGTTCAAACATGCGATACAAGATTATAATACTATATGTGTAATGGGTAAATAGTACGTGAATGCAGTTTGAGTGATAACGTGTTGAGAAAATGTGCTTGAAAATGAATAGAGGCGATACTGTGTGCACGTCAAGAGGCCCTTTTGAGCTACATTTCAGGTTAATCTGGGGAATGTTGACATGGGATTTTAGACTTTGCAGACCATATACTTTCACAAAAACCTATATAACACACTACAGGAGAGGGAAACCCCTGCATCGGCCAAACGGCTCTCTGCTCCCGCACTGCGAGGGGGACCCAAGTTCCCATCAGCAAAAACTCGTGGGTTTGCTATCCTGGCTCCAAAATGGTGGAATGAGCTCCCCATTGAAATCAGGACAGCAGAAAGCTTACACATCTTCTTCAGACTGAAAACTCATCTCTTTCGACTCCACTTAATTGAATGTACTTAAGACTTGCATCAACATGCCAAAACTAAATATTCATGTCTTTGTGATTTATGACCAACTCACTGATGTTGTTGTTCTTTTGATGGGAGACTTAACTGCCCAGTTTGAGCATTCAATGCATCTATATTTAATGTCCTTTCTTCTTCCATTCTCCTGTAGATACAACTCAGTACAGTCTGCTCCATCAGAAAAAACAAAGTCAAACCAAAGCAAGAGCTCTTTTTATTTCTCTCTCTCTCTCTCTCTCTCTCTCTCTGCTTCTTTTTTGTCTCTAAGTAACACTCAAAATAAAAAGCCACTTAATCCATCTTCCCCTGCATAAAGCTTCTTTTTCCAGGCAGCCGAGATTCTAAAGTACATAAGTCTGCGGCGACGAGTCATCCGTATACAGAAGAACCATCTGTCTTCATCATTCTCCGGGCACAATTGATCTGCAGCACTCTGGAAAGTATTTATTATGAAAAGTCTCATTTTTTAAGCGATCCATTTAAAAGTAGCAGCGGCCATAAATCACGCTTGAATCGGAGCAAATCAGAGCTCACCCCCACTGGAATCCATTATTTCTATTATATCAGCTCTAAGTGGACATAACAGCTTAATCTAGTATCGATCTGAGCGTGCGCTGGTCATCCCATCCAATCCCAGTCTGATATCTGAGAAGCTCGCGTCTGCTCCCACTTTAAATAATCAGAGCTAGCTCGGCTAACTCCTTCCTCATTAGCAAGCAATAAATAAGGAGTGTTTGTGAGGTCTAATCCCGGCTAATACTCAGTTTAATACCAGAGAACTTGTAGCCCTGGTAATTAAGTGAGCAGCCGTCTCTTCTGATGGCTCTCATACACACAGGCATAAATTATTGAAGTGCCGTTCAAATAAATAATGAAGTCGATTGCAGCATTTCAGACGTGGGCGGGAGGTTAAATTATACATGAGCTCAATATTTGTAAGTGTAATAGGAACTAAGTGTGGTGGTTTTTAGACCGCGAGGAAATAAATCCCCCACCCACCGCTATTAGCCAGATTTAATTTAAGAGGCGGAAAACTCCAGAGTGAAAGTCGACAGCAGATATCAGAGGAATTGTAGAATGCTTCAATCAGTTCAAAGCTTATCGACAAAATCTGACTGTCTGATCAGTCTCCATTAGCTTTAGCATGTTAGCAGGGAATAGCTAATAAAAAAACTAATTTTGCCATTGGACCAAAACATTTCCACTAAAATCTGATTATTGTTTTAAGTAAGAAAGGTTACAATCAGCATTGATTACCAGGACATATTACTGTGAATATACAGTAGCCTATAATATTTCTTTACCTTATTATACTGTATGCCCTATTTGTATGTCTTTGTGTAAAGCGGCCTTGAGTCCCTATATCTATTATTATTTTTAATACATTACATTACATGTCACTTGTTAGACACTTTTATCCAAAGCGACTGTGGACAATCCCCACAGGAGCAATTTGTGTCTTGGACACAACGACATGCTGACTGCAGTGGGGTTTGAACTTGTGCTCCCCTGATCCGAACACCAACGCACTATTCCACTGCGCCACACACCTCCCTACATTACAAACTAATGTTGGATAGAAAAAGGGTATAGATGAAAAGTCAGGCTAGGAGGGAAATGGATTACATGTAAAGGGATTATGTTATCATGATACCAAATAACGGGTTACAGTGTCCCCTTACAGTTCTGTTAAAAAAGGGATAATGGATAACTGTCACATTGCAAACAATTAGGATTACTTGCAGGATAACAATACATTGTAGAGAAACAAGTCTTGAATAAACCATAGCCAGTTTGTCATTATGGCCACTAGTTCAATTCCAATAGATGTGCTGCTTAATTTTCTCTCTGGCCTTCATTTAGACAACTTTGATCCTTTATCCTATTTTTCAATGCAGTAGACGGACAACAGATCAATTTAACAAAAATATTTGTTAGCCTTTAATTAATGCAACTAAAACAGTATTAGTAAACTATACTGGTCTGTAGGCCTAGTCTATAATTTACCTTGAATGGAAAAAGCGAGGTAAGTTTTGTGTACATGGTCAAGTTACCTGCTAGCTTGCAGCGTTACATAGAGCAATTTTACTTTAAGATTGGTTCCCACAGGTTCCCAAAGATTCCCATGATTAGATTACCATAGATTTGCATTCTCATGGGTCCTGAATTGAAGAACAGATTTGCGTAGTGAAGGCTGCTGGGCAAAAACACAGAGGTGGATGGACCAATGAGGTTCTGATATATTTTATGGGAACTTATTCTGAATCTGTTGCTGGTAGTTGTTTGTCCATGCTGGATGGGATTGTTTATTGTAAGACATTTCAGTTTTGAGCCCTGTCCTAATGCTAGAGTCAACGAAAAAAAAAAAACTAAGTTTGGATAGATTGGCCTCACAACAAGAAACAACATGTAAATAATTTATAAGGATCAGTTGACAACGCCTTGCTCGGGCCAAAAGGAATCAACTATGGGCAAAAGAGTCAAGTATTCAATTAAAAAAGCCAAACCTTTCAGTCACTAGACCTTGACTGAAGCTAATAGTAGACAACAGGAAATCCCCAAGCGTATAATGACATAAATCACAGCTGTAATGGTAGTTTACAGGGTCCATATAGACAATACCACATATCACAAGAACTGAGGATACATCAATACAAAAAGCAATCAGGAAATACATGCCAATAAAATGGGGGAAAATATTGCCCCAGGTGTAGTTTCTGTACCTTACTCCCTTCAATCACATCTATAAACTCCACCTATGGAGGGAAGCTCATAAAGAATCCACATGTAGACCCCCTGGCTATAAGTCTTTAATATGTGAATCCAATAAAGGTTCCTTTGTTTCTCCCTCTTGGCAAATGTACATGTTCAACACTCTGAAAGCAAAGAAGAAACAGAGAGAATATAAATGAAACGAATGAAAGACATTTGAATCTGCTTTAAAGTTGTTCAGATGTGTATTTTGTATCTTTTGATGGAGTTAGGATAACAGATTACTGATGCTTTCCGATGTGCTTTTTCTGTAACTGTGAAATTAAATGTTCTCATTTGACTCATGATGTTCTCCTTTGTCTTTTTATTCAGAGTGTTCCTTCAAAGATGCAATAATACACTTTACGTATGTAGAAATGACCCTGCCAAATCAATATTCAGTTGCAAACATTGAAGGAATTAAACTAACATGTTTGATTCAGGTCAAGAATGGGTTGTTCAACAAAACCTACGATTGGTCCACGATAAAGTGTATTAAATGCATGTTTCATTTGTTTTTGTTGTTAGCTTGTTAGCTACTGGCAGTGGCTGACATGGTAAGTGCAGTTAGCTTGTTTCATTTGTTTACTTAGTTTGTTAGCATGTTAGCTGGTAACTAGCAGTGGCTAATATCATAAGGGCAGTTAGCATGATTCCTTTGTTGTGGTTGGTGTTTGTTAGCTTACATGGTAAAAGGGTTAGACTTGATTCATTTGTTTATGTTGTTTGTTAGCATGTTAGCTTGTAACTGGCAGTGGCTGGCATGGCAAATGCAGTTAGTGTGTTTCATTAGTTTATGTTGTTCGTTAGCTTTGCGCTTGTAGTGGCAGAGGGCGTAAATGGCTGTCAAACATACCGTACAATACCATGTGGTGGGATTTTTTTTGGTACATAGTGAAAGGAAGCTCCAGGGTTACGTTTATATAAAAAAAAACTGCGCACTTGCTGTCAAAACATTCACTTTGCTGTGGCTAACTCTTGCTTCCCCTATGCTAATGCTAACTCTCGCTTTCACTATGCTAATGCTAACTCTTGCTCTCTGTGCTGATAGTCTGCTATGAATTGGAGGTTTCAGGTTTCTTTGTTAGCATTTGCATGTGAGAAAGACAATCTAGGTTGCCTGGTGAACGTTTGAATCTCAGATAACATGGAAACTGCACAAACATCTCCCTATACCCCACCCGTCCTTTAACCTTTTAGAGTATGTTATGAATTGCACGGTGTCCTTGGGTGTCGTGAAAGGCGCTTTCACATAAATGTATTATTATGATCTACTGTCAAACTTTGCAAGGATACAATTCAGTATAGTCAAGATAGTCAGACATTTATATTTCAGTAGAATTCTGCTAGGATTTGATGTTTAGGAGAAACTGACGGCAAAGGACAACGCAGACTTTTAAATCTACATGAGAATGTATGACACACACACACACACACACACACACACACACACACACACACACACACACACACACACACACACACACACACACACACCTAGGTTAGTTCCTGTCAGTAATGGCCTCCTGCCTCCCTCCTTCGTCTCATCTATAAATAGGCTGAAGCAGAGCGTGAAATGAAAAGCAAGAGAATAGCATGAAATGGGACCAAAGTTGGGAAAATGGACATATTTATCCTTTTGTTTTTTGAAGAATGCCGCGGAAAGTAATGGCACAATTTTTACATAAAGCCATGCAATCTTCACAAACACTGCTGGTATTATGCTCATATTTACACCCTGCTCTTGTTTTATGCTGTGAAATAATGGATCATTGTCACCGACTGATGTACGACGGACAGAGGTCTGCCGGTGTTTCAGTCTGATATGTAAATGGAAACATCATGGGGGGAAATAACAGGAATTGTCCGTAAACAAGCAAAATGTTGAAATATTTTACTCACTGAGCCAAAGATAAGAGCCTGGTTTTTCCGCAAATGTAAATATATGACATTGTTTTTCTTGTATTTGGTAATTACCATTTGGTTAAATGTTTGAACTCGAACCATGACCCAATGTATTATATTCAAATGTTGGGTCTTTCGTGAGTGATGTTTATTGCAATTACTACATTTCCTTTTCGGATTTTTCCATAATTTCCAATAGTATGATTTAAAAATTCATCACGCTTTTCAGAAAAACTTTGACCAACAGTTGCATCAAAGTTATATGCACACAGTTTTCTTGTGCAAATATTATATTTTCCTTGAAACCAGCAGTGCAGTACCTTTGTTTTTTTAAACCCAAGACTTCTACATCATCAGGAAACTAATCTTATCTACTGGTTGAGATCTTGAACATCCTTGCTTTGACTTAAAATGTGAAATGTTGCTTGTCATGGTGAGTACGCACTAAAACTACCAAACATTATCTGTTTCCAGCATCAGAAGTGTGAGTCTGGAGCTTTTCTTCTGAGTTATTACTCTGTAAACTGAACATCTTTCGGTTATAACTCTGGGAATTCTTGGAAATCATTTGTCATTTTGGACACGACCCAGACTAAACGGCACATCAGAAAATGACAGTAATCATTCATGGCAAATTGAAATTCACATTAACTGCAGGCCTGATTTAATACCCAGAATATTCTGATTACCTCACATCTGCCATTGTGTGAAACCCATTGTTTCCATTCAGCCAAGCTCTCCAAATGCACCATGGGAAAGTTCATCCGCACAAGGTTACCCCACAATTGATCTCAGACAACATGTATTGTGTGTGACCGAGCGTTCAATAGCATTAACAAAAGCCTCACACAATACACAGGTTCATTCTGCAAACCACCCAACTGCAGCATCACACACACCGGGGTCCTCAGAGCTGTGTGTGTTTGTTTGCATGTCAGTGTGTGTTTGGACACAATTAAAACGTCCTCTTGGCGCCGAGTGCAAATGCATCAACCTGATGACAGTGGACAGGCTGTTTGCTTCGCTGCCGCTGATATCGAGCTTAATGATGTTGTCCTTCATTGCCGCCGCTGACCTGCCCATCAGTGATGCGTGGCAGCTGGTTTTCAATTGGGACGAGTTGTGTGTGTGTGTGTGTGTGTGTGTGTGTGTGTGTGTGTGTGTGTGTGTGTGTGTGTGTGTGTGTGTGTGTGTGTGTGTGTGTGTGTGTGTGTGTGTGTGTGTGAGTGTGTGTGTGGGTGCTTGTGTGTGTGTGTGTGAGAGTGTGTGTCTCTTTGT
>NW_011362336.1:0-4767 GCF_000735185.1 Notothenia coriiceps
TTTGCGTAAATAATATGTAACGGCCTGCTAACAGTTGAAGACTTTGTAGCGCTGTTTACATGTGTAAAACTGTTATATAGTGTGTGTGTATTAGCCTAGCTTCCCCGGTACGGCGCCATTTTGGGGGACAACGTGATCTGACGCAGTAAGGATACAAGTTTGTCAGTATATCTGAAGGCTCCTGCACACTGAGTATTTACATACATGTATAGTGATTGTGAGTTTGTAATAAATATGTAATTTGTAAGGGTTATAAATTAGTTACTGTTGGTAAAACAGTAAGGTTGTTTGTTACAATTAAATATGTTTCAGTAGTGCATTTAAGTGACCTGCCATTAAGGGCAGAAGGTAAATAGTCAACATGACAGGTTAGAGGGGTCATGAAATTTGAAAGTAAAAGAAGAGTAGTATTATATACAGGTTAATACTGTATAAAAATGTATTTAAGGTACAACAGATTTTATTGAATGTGAAATTCAATTTGACATGTGTTTATCACATAAAAGAGTAACATACAGTGAAGGCATGTGAATGGTTATTGAGAAATGTAAGTCGAAACTGAAATGCATAAGATAATGAATATGTTTATATGATTTTGTGTAATAAAACAACCTCAGGAGAAGTAATCTGGAAGGAAACTGAACACAACGTGTCCATTACTTCTGTCTCCCCTGCACCATACAGGTATCATCACTGTTACTGTGGTCCTCATATCGGGGACCCGTAACACCTGCACAAAGGAAATGTTGCATTGGCGTTTTATTAGTGCTCTGTGGATCCTCTGTGCTGGTTCACGATTTGTATCATCATGCAAATGCTTCATGACTTGGTTGTCTCTAGGTTCTGTCTTTTTTCCATATAGTAGTTAGTTTGTGGATCACCAAATTATTTCAAGAAAACTACTGTATTCTGACCGAGCTGCCCAGAGTGCTGTCCAGTAATAGTGGGAGATTGCCAATGACCAGTCACTCAAAATTCAGTAAAGATTGCTTATATGGCATGTTTCAGAAAAGTTTAGAAGCATTGAAATCCCTTACGGTCATTTTGGACATACCACATCAGCATACATGGATTTAGATCAGAGAGGACCACACAAGTGGACAGTTTAATCCAATTAGCTGAAGCAGACCAAACCTCTGAGCTTTAATCAGTTAGAAGTTACTATATCTGCTATCCAGTGATTTGATAACCAACCTTGAATAATTTTAATATACATTCTGCAGAATACTGATGACTGAATGGTGATACTTTTTTCTGTTTTAAGATCGTTCACTTTAAACTTTATATAAAACAGCTTTTTAAAAACCTTTTTGAAGGACATCTCTGTCTAAAGATAGGTCTTGTGGTTTGATTACTTATTCATCATTCTTATACCTCGTAGAATTTCTCCATTCCAAATAAAAATGCAATGTGACAGGAACAAGGAACATCTAGGCACATCCACATTATCTCATAGGACCTCTCTTGTATAATAGTCCTTTCAGCTTCTTTACAAATACTTGATCTGCGCTAACACTTCAGTTTGATCTGCGTTACTAATTCATGCCCTCTTCCACCAGGGAAGGATCGAAGAGGAAACAGGGATCATTTTTTGTGGGCCTTCTCTCATTATTTATTGAGATCTGAGGCCAACGAGTACATGCTTTTAACACCATTTGCAACATGTCCCACTCGACCTAAGCTCACACTTGCTCCACTGAATTTGAGTTCTACTTTCTTGAAGCCTGACAGGGAATGAGATGGTGGGAAGAAATGCTATGGGCCTGCTGACGCATTCACTTTAACTCAAGCCTCATCCACACACATATTGCAATCACAACCATGTCATCTTGGGAGATGGAGAGTGACACAAGGAGCAATTTCCTAAAATATTGATCAGAGGGTCAACCATTTCCTCACAAGAACGGCTATATATGGAAGAAGGCCAACCCCTTTGGTCCAGGGGTTTCCCCAGGAGGAACCTTTGGCTTTACTGATTCATCTAGAACTGCACTTTGAGCTTAACCAAGTAGAAGACAGCCAAATGTTCAAGGTATTTGGGCCGTACTTGGCTAAATGCGGATATGGAATTGGACAGTACTTTGGCAATGAATGGGGAAGGTTCAAATCGTATATGTAAGAATACAAATACAGAAAAGTATGAAGATTGATTGCAAATTGACAACTGCAGGACTAATCATAGACTCATTTAATCATTTCAAAACGTTTGTATTTAGCTAGCAAAATTACTTCGGGTGCCAAGATTTCCATTGATAATCCAATGAAGAAGTTCAGGAATAAGTTAATTGACATGATCGCAGACACGTATTGCTTAGATTGTTGATACACATCAACATTAGTTGTAGTTTGAATTCATTAAGATTATTGCAGAACCATGTTTCTACTGAAAGTATAGTTTCCTTATTATGACATCTCAAAAGAATAGTTGGACAATTTCTTGAATCATTGTGTAAACATTGCTCGTAAATTTAACTTTTCTGTACAGATTTAACAAATGATATTCATAATGTTGTGGGTAGCTTTAGAAGTGCTGCTAGGCCTATTTCTTATCTTCCTATCTAACTTCCTTCAACAAAGAAAATAGGCAGATTTCACGAAGTGTTGACTTTTTACCTCAGAGGACTGGCCTCAGCTGAATTTAGAACACATCTGGGGATGGCTGATATCTTATTTATTGACCTCAAACATAGGAATGTTGCCCACTTAATGTGCCATTAATGTTTGGTCTTTATGTCTGCATTATTTTCTCATCTGTCATGTATTTTCTTGAATAGCTGGAAACCGTTTACCAACACCCAACATATAGTGAAAGTAATACAGCCCACATGGATATCCTCATCAACATCCTTTTACTGTTTATTTATGTATCTGCCACGTTTTCTTTTCTTTTATATTTCTTATGAAAGGGCTGAATTGACATACTTGTATTAATCTGAGGTTATTCATGCTTTGTCCATCAGGAACTGCTGAAGTTTTAGAAAAACTGTGAGTCAGCAGGACAAGGCGCTCTCTATCCACCCACTGTTGACAGCTAGACAATATACATGTCTTAGTTAATGCCAATCTTTTCTGGTTGATATTATTAACTGCAAATTCATACATTACCCATTCATTTGATGAAATGATTGTAGCTATGGCAAACTTTGGCCATTTTATCATTGGCTTTATGCTTTTAATTTAGGTAGGTCAACCTTTACTAATCAAACTTTTTACTGTCATTTAACTATCCTAAACATGTCATACATGTACAGTATCTTTATTTTTCTATCTTTCTCTCCTTCATTTTCTTTCATTTTTCTTTGATCATACTGTAGTTGATGGAGCTCAGCCTTCCTTCCCCTTTACTACCCTGTTTGGTGTCTTGCTTTGATCAGTTATCTGCCACAAACAAGTTAAATTGCTGCATCATCTACCAAGCCTTGAAAATATCTGAGACGCTATAATTACTCATTTCGGCATTAATATCGCAATGAGGGACAAGTACTGGTACCCTTTAATCTCAAGGATTTCAGAGGCATGTTTTTATGGCCCTTCTCCTTTCCACCTCCTACCTTCTACTGACCCATGATAGACTGCAGCCCACTGTCTTCCTGCGGACCAGACTTTAAGCCTCAGATAAAGGGTGTGTATGGTTCCATAGACAGATCTGAAAACTAGTGGTTAGCCAAATGACTGGATTTGTCGTTTGTAGTCAGGCCTGGGTTATTCTCCTGTGACCTGTAATGCATCGAAGGAAATTAGAGGAACTCTTAAAGGATCAACGGAGGAGTTAAAGCTACTCAGTGGAACTGTTGGTGGTCCTTCCTGATTGGCTGATCCAGCATTAATTGCATTTTTTTAATGTATAGCTTTTGCAATTTGATCACTGAATACCTTTATAATGCCATCATAAACAATACAAATACATATGAGTCCTTCCATAATTTTAGCATATTGAAAACCTTCATTTTTACCAGCTCACAGTCCAATAAGGTTAGGGGTATCGTTCAGATAGGACACCCACATACCAACTGATTACATTCAGGTCAAACATTAACCAGTTAAGCCCCATGCCCCTGTTACCGCAACATCTTGCAAGAAACAGCGTCTGAGGGCTTCTTAAGATTTAACAAACTGTGAATGTGTCATACCCACTTAACGAGAAGAAACTCAGCTATCAGACAATATTAACAATTTTTAGCTAAACAAAACACAAGGGTCTGAATTAGCCCTGAACAAAAAAACGCTAACGCACTTAGCACAGAACTCAAGGTAAAATACCCTTATTACTTAACGTAGCTGCACAAACAAAATATCGATTAGCAAGCTGAGAATCCACAGATTCCAGACATATAGCGATCAGAACTCGCGGCGAAACGACAACAACCAAATTAGCTTTACGGGACCAAATCGGAAAATAAGTCTTACCTTTTGCTGTTTCTGATCAAAAGTTGTGTTCAATGGCATTAAAACGATAAAAACGCTGCTGAAGGTTAATCCATAGGTTAATCCAATGTGTCTGAAATTATTACTGATGATCCATCTTCATATTTATGTCAATAACGGAGTTTTCATATATAGCTGCTATGACAACCCAGTCTCACAGCATTTTGTGTTATAGTCACGACATTTAATCTATTGATTTGTGTTCAACAACCCGATTTTCCCATTTTTTTCGTGTCACAGAGAAAACAATGTATTTCTATTGGTAGCAGAGGTGTGGACTCGAGTCACATGACTTGGACTCGAGTCAGACTCGTCACCAATTTGATGACTTGAGACTCGACT
>NW_011362337.1:0-2519 GCF_000735185.1 Notothenia coriiceps
TGTTTCCAGTCTATATGCTAAGCTAGGCTAACCATTATGTGTGTGTGTGTGTGTGTGTGTGTGTGTGTGTGTGTGTGTGTGTGTGTGTGTGTGTGTGTGTGTGTTCCAGTTTCACGGTGAAGTACTGCGTGAAGGCCAGCGGCCTCGGAGCTCCAGCTACTCTCAGTGAGTTCAACATTAAATTCACTTTACTCCTTCCTTCTTTCATTTCCTTTTCTGTCCTCTTTCCTTCCTCACTTGTTCTTTCTTTCCTACTTCATTCCCTTCTTTTGTTCCCATTTATATCTGTCCTTCCTTCCTTACCTTCTTCCTTCCTTCAGATCTTTCCTTCCTTCCTTTCTTTCTTACTTCTTCTTTCCCACTTATTTCCTTCCTTCCGTCACAACTTGTATCCTTCCTTCCTTTCGTCCTCCCTTCAACCCTTCCTTCCCTTCTACCTTCTCTTTCAATCATGCCTTCTTAATATAAGTGGATTTCAGGACCGTGCCGTTGTTATCTTCACATCCTCTCCTCACACACTTGATGTATCCTGCTTTATGTTTTGTAACTATAAATTGTATATTTTCTACTTTTTTAGTGCTATGTTGTTTCTATTTGAGACGTTTACATTTTGGATAATTTGTTTCTACTCTTTTAACTTCTCTAATGTTCAGTGGCCTTGTCTTTTTAACAACACGAGCATTTCCCACATTGGGATCATAAAGTACTTCTTTATCTTTTATCTTTACTAAAAAGACACATTTAGCACAGAGCCATTCTTCATTATAATATTAACAACAACTCCTCGCCTCCTGCAGATTTCCGGGTGGACCTCCTTCTGGACCGCCTGAAGCAGAAGGAGGCGACGAAGCGAGTCCTCTTCCTGCACAGCCGCGCCTTCCACTTCTCCAAGAACGTGACGGTGTCCAACGGGAAGGGCCCGGCCTGCGAGGAGCAGCCGGTGTTCCTCAGGGTCAGTGGACTCCTTTCCCTGGACTCACAAGGAGCCAACATGGTCAATCAGGCAGCAGTCAGGTCGATGACCGGCGGGGATTCACTTGTTTAACAGGGCAGTGCACATTAATCAGCATTTCTGTTAATGTGCCAAGAGGGTCATTTCTCCTCTGTAGTCCCTGGACAGATTCTGTTAAAGACACATTTCATTTTAAACAAGTAAATACAATCAAATACAAATATGCAACATACAGTACTGGAAATGTTAATAAAAGAAACAAAACAGAACAGGTTAAAACACAGGCAGTGGTGATTCATGCTTTAATTTAGATCAATAGAGGATCAAAGTTTGTGTGTACAGACAGAGAGATCAAAATACAGTTTCCCACAATCCAGAGGAACACAAATATATATATATAAAGATGTATATATATATACACAATCAACACACAGGATGGATGTCAGTCTCACTCTGAAACTGGGATTTCCTCGGCTTCTCGGTGTTTTATATTTAAATGCAGCGACTACAGTCTCTACCTTATCTGTTAACATCAGAGCTGTTACTTTGATGATTGGTGTTAGCATCGTTAGCATCGTTAGCTGTGAGGAAGTGTTTCCCACAGACGCACATGAACTGACTGACATGCACAAACACGAAAGGAACGGGCCTTTGATGAAGAACGAGCTACACTTTTTGATTTACTGTCCTGCATACAAAAATATACATTTTATATTTCTTAAATATCTTGTAATTTTGTATTAAAAACAATCTGTGTCTCCTCAGGACGACCGTGACTTCCGGGATAAAATCACGCCGATCTCCGTGGCGATGGAGTTCAGTCTGGATTACCAGCGGGCGGCCGACGCCAGCGGCCTGCTGCCCATCATCGACATATCGGTGCCCACCAACGTCACCAAGCAGGTGTGTGTGTGTGTGTTAAAGGTCTCCTATCATGCAAAAGTCACTTTCTGATGTCTTCTCTACATCACCATGTGTCCCTGGTGTGTCCCCGGTGTGTCCCCGGTGTGTCCCCGGTGTGTCCCCCGTGTGTCCCCGGTGTGTCAGGAGACTCACAAAGTGTCAGGAAATAAACCCCCCCTCTTCTCCTCCGTACCCACATCTCTAAAAACGGGGTAAAAACGGAGCTGATCCAGATTTGCTGCGTCATGACCACATTACTAAAATGTGGGCGGGCTTTACCCCCACGGGCCAATCAGAAACGTTGCTGTCAGAAACAATGAGAGGTGTCCTTAGTAACAGCTGGAAGAGAGGGAGGGGCTACAAGGATCTGTTTGGGGTTTGGAGCAGGACACTTCAGAGACATGTCCTTAGTAACAGCTGGAAGAGAGGGGGGGGGCTACAAGGATCTGTTTGTGGTTTGGAGCAGGACACTTCAGAGACATGTCCTTAGTAACAGCTGGAAGAGAGGGGGGGGCTACAAGGATCTGTTTGGGGTTTGGAGCAGGACACTTCAGAGACATGTCCTTAGTAACAGCTGGAAGAGAGGGGGGGGCTACAAGGATCTGTTTGGGGTTTGGAGCAGGACACTTCAGAGACATGTCCTTAGTAACAGCTGGAAGAGAGG
>NW_011362338.1:0-4771 GCF_000735185.1 Notothenia coriiceps
ACAGACTTTGTTGATTTACCAACAGTTGATTTAAAAAAATCTAATACATTTCAGTCCAACTCTCTCAATAACCTTGGCCAAAACAATAAACAGTTCAACATAAAGTGCCAGTTGCACCAACAACGTAATAAATAGTTCAACATAAAGTGTACCATGTACCATTTAAAATAAAATAAAAAAGTGCCAGTGATTGACCTCAATCCCTCCTATTCTTCCAATATCCTGATGAAAAATAAAATCTCTCTGTTGCATAGGCCACTCTTTGATCAACGCGAATTGCGTGTGGGTCCTTGTACTCCGAGTCGGGCTAACGTCCACGCTAGCTTCCACGCTAGCTGCTATATGTTTTGCATTGAGGTGATACTTGAGGCTTGATGTGCTGCGGTGATATGCAAATTCCTTTTTGTATAATTTGCAAACAACCGTGCTCTTATTGACGCTTCCATCCGTCCGTTTTTTAAAACAAAATGTCCCATCCACGGGGCCAACCAAAGCGGTCTCATCAGCTTCTTCGTTCATGTTTGACTATTGTTCACTGTGGTTTGTTGTTGTCTGAAGTAATGAACGTTAGTTGGTGCTCCAGTATAATCGGTACCCCTGAAACTCATCCAGTGAGAAACGTTCCGCGGTGCAAAAATAAGTGCGATTAAAATGCGTTAATTTTTGTGTAATTAATTAATCTTAATTAACGCGTTAAAGTCCCGGCCCTAATATATATATATTATATTATTATCGGTTATCGGTATCGGTCTTGAGAAGCAGGAAGTTATCAGTATCGGTTTCAAAAAAACAATATCGTGCATCCCTAGTTTTAGCACCGAAAAAATATCACCGAATGTCAGAGAACACGGTTACGTTGATCATACTCCGCATATTTGTCCGGGTGTTTTGATTTCAAGTGGTGGAGTAATCCCGAAGTGATGAAAGTCTTTGCAGTTACACCCCCCCGAGAAATGTCTGCTGAACACGTTTTACAAATCGCAATCCGCGCCTCTCTCTCTGATATTTTGAAATATCTCCAAACGACAGACATGTTGGCTCTGAGCCAGCCGCGAGCATGGTCGCGCGCCGTGCTTGTCACGTTTTGATTACGTCATGACAACAACACGTTAGGTTACCAAACTTATAGGTGCATTTGTTGTTGTTGAAGGCCTGGCAGACTTTATTTACACTATTTTGTTGTAGGCCTACTGGCCTAGATGTTTATGCAGTTTTAAAGCACCCTGGCTTTGTTCTGAATGCACTTTGTTGTAGTTATCCTACAGAGAAAAGAAAATGCACTTGACTTGGAATTAATGTACTGTATGCATTCAAAAGTGCTGAATAAATGTTTTATGGACCCATAATAGTGATTATTATTTAAGTTAAGTTAAGTTTTGCCATAATCATGTCTTTTTCCATAATCAGGCAGCTGAACAACATTGTAAAAAATGTATACATTATATATATATATTTCTATTAATCATTTTCGGCATTCGGTCAACTGTTTCCTATTTTCGGTATCGGTTTCGGCCAAGAATTTCCCATTCGGTGCACCCCTAGTAAAAAGCATGGACAATCATTTTAGCCGGCCCGGCTAAAATAACTGGATGGCCTACCTGCCTGTCAGCCTTCCATCTGTGCACATACTTATCTCGTGCCCTCATTGGTCATGTAGGGAATATGGAGGAGGGCTCTGTAAGGAAGTGTATTTTCAAATTCTAGCGCACTCGAGCTGGTTTCTCCAAAATTGTCTACCCCACCTTTAAGGTTCAGAAATATTATATTTTAAACAAAGCTGTGTTTTCTTAAAATATATCAAGTATAAAAGACGATCTTTTTTGTCTTTAGACAGAATGAGAAAATTATGTATAGAAAAAGGACTAGTTTGTTGAATTGTTTAAAAAAATAATCTAAACTAAATATCTTTATTTCAACCTCACAGTAAAGCCAAAGTTTAACGATCGCAACATGAAGACCTTTGTGGTGGTAAGGTCTGGAAACACAGTCCGTCTGAACATCAACTTTGAGGTATTGTGCTGGAAGTTTTCTTCCCAATGGGATGACTGTACAATCAACAAATCAACAAATGTAATATCTTTCTTTATCTTTACAGGCCTGTCCCCTGCCAGAAATTACTTGGCAAAAAGATGGTATTCCAGTGCCCAAACATGTAACTATTACCAACTCTGATAAAGGCTCTCAGCTATGGATCCCCACATCTGATCGGCCCGACAGTGGCATCTACACCATAACTGTCAAAAACATTGTCGGCCAAGCAAGCTTCAATGTTGAAATCAGAGTTACAGGTAAACTTATGTGCGCACTCCACAAACTACAGTTCAGGATAATACAAAAACAGTGACAATACAGACACTGAATGCATGCTTTGTCATGGCTTCCTTCTATGTTCCCTTCAAACGTTTAACACAATATACAGTTGACCCAATAAACCCCAGTTGGAATAATCAAATCCAAGTGTAAAATGCAAACAGACTAACAGCAATGAGAAACTGAACTCGATGCAGATTGTTTGTATGTACTGCTTGTGAATATAAATATACACTTTTGTAACTTGGACCTCTGTATTTGTGTGCCTCTAAATTTGGTTTTAGATGATCCCAAGCCCCCAGGTCCTGTGGAGCTGGATCAGAACATCCCAGGAACAGTGACCCTGTCCTGGACTCCCTCTCCAGATGAGAAGAGAGATGACAGACTACACTACATGGTAGCTAAGAAGGACTCCTTCAAACGCAGTTGGAGGACAGTCGCAGATAACCTCTTCAACAATAAATGCACAGTAGTCAATATTTTGTCTGGACGGGAGTATCACTTCAGGGTGTTTGCTAAAAATGACATTGGTCCTTCACCACCTTCTGAATCCCCTGTTTTTGGAACCATAAAGGAAAAAGGTGTGTGCCTCTGATTCAATCACAAAAACATTGGAATTCATTCTCATTATCCTGTGTACACAATGCTGAATTTTGGTTCTTATTCTTAAGATTAGGTTCCTGCAAAATCCAGCGCATTTTGTAATAGGTTTAGAGGACTAAGAAAATAGCGGGAAAAAAAATGCTCAAAATCGAAGCAACACAGACCGATACTGTTTATTTCTACTTCTAGTCACTTCTACTTGATGCAGATAAAGAGAACCAATGGCAGGACGATTAAAAAGCATAGACACATAGGGGATATAGATTACAGCAAAGTTATAATGTAAACATTAGAAGAAATGTTCAATATGATGGTTAAGGGAGAAATCTTTAAAAGAGAATATATCTTCTCAAGATATAGGATTATAATAATCTAAAAGTGTCAACTTGATACATTTCTTGTGTTTCAGGAAAGTTCAAAGTAGACATGCCAGAGAGAAAATCTTTGGATTTCCAGTCCCCTCCATCGTTCATTGTTCCACTAAAGAGGCGTACAACTCCACAGGGTTATGAGTGCTACATGAGCTGTGCAGTTAAGGGGGATCCAGCTCCACGTGTGACATGGTACCGCAACGATATGAGCCTGAACACAAACACCAACTACCACATCACAAATGTTTGTGGCGTCTGCTCCCTGCTCATACTACGGGTGGGGCCCAAAGACAACGGGGAATACAAAGTGGTCATTGAGAACAAACTGGGGACAGCCGAGTGCTCAATGATGCTGAATGTCAGAGGTATTTACACTTAATTCAAGTTTGAGAATGTAACCGTTTTTCATAAAGAGACTGATGATAGATTTGAGAATACAGTACGATAATAAAACAAAGTTATACCACCAATGTTTTTCTTTACAGAGTGAAGAAGAACTTCAGCTGCTGGACAGAAGCTAGACGAGCAGAAGTCTTAACATGTTTTAAATCAATTAAATTAAATAAAACTAAATGTAACTACAGATTGAATACATTTTAAGTTAATCTATCTCCCACCTTTGTGAAACACAAATATAAAAAAAACAAGCTTGAGAAAACATGAATTGTGCCTTTTGGAAGAATGTCACACGTTGTGCTTTGTAGAGATATTAAACTATCATGCTATTATTTACTTGATGAAGTCAGACACACTGTAATAGTAGTAGTCCTATTGGGCAATGTTTTTACTTGTTTCTTATGCGTTAGGACACACTAGTGCATGACTTTGTACTAGTACAGGGCGTTACATTACATTACATTACATGCTTACGCTTTTATCCAAAGCAACTTACATACACTTGATGCATGGCGATGGATATCATTCGGGGTTAAGTCTCAGGCCCAAAGACACATTGAAATGTTGACTATAGGGGTTCAGCCATACATGTGTTCATTCATGTAAAGTCTTGCATGTTAGAAAGAGACTGCACTGTTTTATTGTGTTGCCTATGATCTGTTCTTCACTGTGCTATGCAAGTTATTGTAACACAATCATTTCAGCATTCAAATGAGTGTTTGAAAATGGACAGTTATGTTACAGGGATGCAAACTCATCAGGTATGAAAAAGGTGACAAGGATCCGAGCCCCCGGCTCCCCCACCCCACGGAATATCGGCTTTAAAATGAGGAATAACAGAGGATTTTAGCAGTCAGAACAACTAAAGCAGCAGTGTTAATAATAACAGAAACGCCAAAGATTCACATCTAATAGAAATATATAAAAGCATTTATTTTAAATTGTGTAGCAGTCAGTTTATAATTTTGGCAGCACTGTTGAGCATTTTGAAAATGTATTTTCTACAGTTCAGAGGTACATGGTGTACTTCTACTCCCCTACATGTATTTAATACCTTTAGTTACTTTACAGATGTGGATGAATGATGTGAA
>NW_011362339.1:0-1487 GCF_000735185.1 Notothenia coriiceps
TATTGGAAGAATAGGAGGGATTGAGGTCAATCACTGGCACTTTTTTTATTTTATTTTAAATGGTACACTTTATGTTGAACTATTTATTGTTTTGGCCAAGGTTATTGAGAGAGTTGGACTGAAATTGATTAGATTTTTTAAATCAACTGTTGGTAAATCAACAAAGTCTGTTATGGCCTCTGAAGCAACAGAGAGATGTTTTCTAATAGTCAGGGTTTCCAATGTTCTGAATGTACTTGAAAGTATTGTGTTTTACTTAAAAAACAAAGTGTTATAGTTTACAGAAGGTCTACCTACCTATAGGCTACCTGAATCTCTGAAATGTACTATATTCCTAAATATGCTATTGCTACACTTTATGGCAAAAATTGCACTTTTCTGTTGGTCTTTGTTAAGAACCACCTTGAAAAAAATAAACAATGTTTTGTTGCTTAAGCTTATGTATTCAGTCATTATTCAATGGTATACTAAAATCCATGTGAAAAAAATTGCTTCTCACTGTTCTCAGGTCAAATATTTATATGTGATTAAAAATGCGATTAATTGCGATTAATTAATTACAAAGCCTGTAATTAATTAGATTAATTGTTTTAATCGAGTCCAGGCCCTAGATAAAATACTTCCAAAGTCAATATGTTTAACGACCATTTCAAATCTGAACTCCTAAATCCAAATCAAATCTATCCGTAGTTATTATCTTAACTTGTTAGCAAACAGCTGCCTATTACACATTCAGCAGACAGGGAGCAACATCAGCCTTCATTTTAAGCCGGGTTTTTGTGCACCTGATGAATAGAAGAACAATATTCACACTCCTTTTATCTCTTTTTTGGCCTCCACCCACTCCAGCGACAAATCTCTTTAGCTGTTTAATGTTCCACTTCCTTCAACAGCTAGTTGTTAACTTTATCAACCTTTTATGCTGAATTAAACTGCCTGATGTTGACAGATTAAAGGTTAATGAGAGGGATGAGACTCAACCAAACAGTAATTGTATTCATCAACACGAATTACACCTCTTACATTACTAATACTAATTTGATTCATTTTTTATATAAGAACATAAATTAATGGATCTTAAGACATTACAATTTGTCATCCAACCCTTTTGGGATTTTGGCAGCACACTGATCTTCTGTGTAACATCTGGTTGTGTGCTGTCGATTATACATACATGTTCAGACATGCAAACATGTGTATGTGTGTGACCGAAAGTGTAGGTTAGCATGTTAATGACTACCAGGCTCGTGTTACTAGGCAGGATGCACAGTGATTCCATTATCATTGATTAGGTGACAGAATGTGTGCCAAAAGCATGTCGGTGTGACACACACTGTAAAGGGATTAGAAATATGGGATCCAAGAAGTGTGTGTGTGTGTGTGTGTGTGTGTGTGTGTGTGTGTGTGTGTGTGTGTGTGTGTGTGTGTGTGTGTGTGTGTGTGTGTGTGTGTGTGTGTGTGTGTGTATGTGTGTGTCTCTCCGAGTG
>NW_011362340.1:0-6884 GCF_000735185.1 Notothenia coriiceps
ACTACTCCTCAAGTACTTCCTGTAGTTTGGGTACTATTGGTTTTGTCTTTAGGTTATAACACTTGTGTTATTCTTCAGAGATGGGTCCTCATTACAGATCTGCAATTTTCCTAAACATTGTTTTTAGGCCTTCTTAAAGGCTTCAGTGTTCTGTGGGGGTCCTCAGGTGGTCTGGGGGAGTCCTCAGGTGGTCTAGGAGGGAATTCCACAGGTGAGGAGCAGCTGCACAGAAAGCCCGATCCCCGATTGTGCGGAGTTTGGTCCTGGAGGGGCGAAGCAGATGGTTTGTTGTGGAACGGAGGTTGCGTGTGGAGGTTTACAATGTCAGTAGGTAACGAAGCATGGACCAGTTGTTCAGCATCTGACAGGAGTTCTGCAATGTTCCTGAGGTGGTAGAAGGAGGTTTTGCACAGGGGTTTGATGTGGGTGTCAAAGGTCAGATGTCGGTCAAATCTTACACCCAGGTTGGTAACTGATTTGGAGAGGGGTATGTTTTGGCCAGAAAAGGTGATGTGGGTCATGGGGGATGGCTGGACCTGGTTTGGTGTGCCAACTAAAATAGCTTCTGTTTTGGAGCTATTTAGCTGCAGGAAGTTTAGTTGCATCCAAGCCTTTATCTCCTCAATGCAGGTGTTAAGGGATGTTGATGGGAACGGTGATGATGATGGTGACAGTGAGGATGCATGTGGGATAGGGTATGTCTTTATATATAGCTGCGTGTCATCAGCGTAGCAATGGAATGATATTCCATGCTGGCTGATGACACGGCCAAGGGGCAGAGTGTACAGGGTGAACAGAGTGGGCCCGAGGACCGACCCTTGAGGGACACCACAGGTGACAGGGTGTGTCTGGGACCTCGCACCTCCCAAGGAGACGTACTCTGTTCTTCCAGACAGGTAGGACTGGAACCAGCTCAGGGCGGAGTCAGAGAGTCCGATGGTGTATTGGAGGTGCTGAAGGAGGATGTTATGGCCGACAGTGTTGAATGCTGCAGTCAGATCCAGGAAGATGAGGAGAGATGGGAAACCAGTGTCAGCCGCCATCAGCAGGTCGTTTGTGGCCCTGACCAGAGCTGTTTCAGTGCTGTGGGCGGAACAGAAACCGGACTGGAATTTCTCAAAGAGGCCGTTTAGTTGGAGATGGTCCTGAAGCTGGGCGGCAACAACAATGATGTCTACCAGCATGTCATGCACTCACTGGCTCTGGCACAACAAGTAGTTTGTACAGAATAGGAAAGACAACAGCATTCACCAAACTCAAGACCCATCTCAGCGAGCTCAAAGATCTGGCCCATTTTGGACTCTGTGGAATTTTCATTTTTCATTAAGGGACTGGAAGAAACCTTCCGCCCAAACTCGGATGTTCAATCTGACCATTGATTGACAGTTTTAGTATTAACCTGCTCCATATCTGGGGATAAGATACTGTTTGGTGAATGTTGACATGTTTCTAATATTGATTGAATTATAACAGGTAACACAGATGCAGAATCAGTGGCCAAGGGGCTACTGTGAGAGATGTAATTCCAGAATAGAATACTGAAGAAGTTGACCTGTGATATGAAACATTTTGTAATATTTCAACAGATATTAGAGTACCTGAGGTTTGAAATGTAGAAAGAACATATTACAGTTAAGTTAAAACATAGTAATGTAATGAGACAGAATTTAATTTAGACAACATCTTGTAACTAGCCTGGTAAAGAAGTAGAAGCCATAGACTCTATTGTTTAGGTCATTATGGGGATATACATTTAATTTAAATTCATAATAGAAAGACATTTGATGACAGTATGTTGGATTTCTGTATTCATTTTTCAGCTTGATAATAGACAGGTAGAAGCAGTATCACCAGGAAATGATTCACTTTGTCAGTATCATGATTTTAGTTGGTTTTGAATCCATAACATTAGTGTGTTTCTTTACCAGAAACATTAGCAGTTCATATTATATTTAGATTTTAAATAGGATCTCAAGGATTTCATTTAAGAATAACACAGATGCTTGTCAGAAATTCAGAGCTATTGGAATATGTTATTTAGTTCACCTAAAGATGTTGGGTTTTATTTTGTTGGCACAGGCCAAGTATTAAGATTCTGAAGCTGCACTGGCAGATAGGAGGTCTACAATTAATCTAGAAAACCTGTTCACAGACGGCTGTTGTGTTAAGACACCCCACCAACAGGCTCCAAGCGGCCTAACCAGTAGTGGTCAAACACCTGGGGGCCCAGGAGCCCTGAGCGTAGGCTTGAGGGGTGGGTATCAGATTTCTCCACACAGGTTGCTGACGCCAAAGGGGGACCCGAGGAGCACGAGGCCGACACAGTGGAGTTTGTCTGGCTGAAGGTCGTCAGGCCCAAGTGGTTCAACCCCAGGTCCTCCGGCCCCTACAGAGTGACCCAGCGAACCTCTCATGCCGTCCGCCTAGGAGCAAAGGGGGACAGCTGGTACCACTGGAGCCAGTGTGCGGCGGGGAATCCTCCGGCTAGGACCTTGGACGCAATCAGGACGGACCTGGCTCTCGTCTAGGACTCGACCCAGAAGGCGCCATCAGCGGACCGGAGGAGGAGGATCGGGAGGACATCTCTCCAGCAGTCGACGCAGAAGCCGCCATCAGCGGGCCGGAGGAGGAGGATTCAGAAGACATCTCTCTAGCAGGCAGCCCAGAAGCCGCCGTCAGCGGGCTCGGGGGACAAAGACACGGCAAGCCAAGACGGCACAGGGGACTCCACTTTCCGCCGAAACAGCTTGATATAGCCGGTGTGGAACTTTGTTTTAATAACCCATTTTTTGAGAGACTTTGTTTTAAAAACCCATTTTTTGAGAGACTTTGTTTTAATAACCAATTTTTTGAAGGAAAAGCTGCCCCTTCCCCTTCGTAAGAAATGCCCTTGTTGGCTTACGGGTCGGAGGAGGAAGAGCATGATGACTCAGCCGACAAGGACGAATGTTTTTAACATATTTTGGTCTCCCTCCACTGTCATAAGAAGTTGTTATGGTGGACTGTTCCTAAAGGTTTAAAGTGCTCTAAATCCCAGCTTCTGATGGATTTATATAAATGTTGGGGGACAGACACAGTAGAAAAGAATGACAGTGGTTATGTTTCAAATGCTGTGTATAAGATGATCTCGTGAGGTGAGATCAAAAGAGGGAATTAAAGTTAACAGATATTGTTCTAAACTGTTTAAAGTAAACATGTATTATTTTGAACTGTTTTGAAGTAAACATGTATTATTGGGGACTGTTTTCAAGTAATCCTATATATATAACCTTCTCACTCACACTCACTGACCTAGATACCAGCACATACACATATTCTTTTCAGCACACACACATATTCTTTTCAAGGTCCTTTCTGGGCACCAATATATCTGTGTACAATGTTTGATTGTCTGGGAAAGAATAGTTTGTGTGAAATATTCCTTGGGAAAGTAAAGGAGTGAATTCAGGTGCAAGATAAAAGATTGACTCTGTCCTTGGGTAGTTCCGAAGCTCTTACGCTCTGTTCAGAAGTAAAATACATTTTTCCCAGAACTCTGATTCGCTTAGGAGTGAAATCGACTGCCTCCAAATCTGTCTATGTATACTGATGTTTATTCATGCACGGGGCTTCCTGTTTCTGACTGGCTGGTCCCGATACCTGTATCGCACGGCAGTAGAACTGGAAGTCCAGAGTACTCTGAATTTCGTATTGTGTGTTTTTTTACCATTAAAATCAGATTATTGTTATAACTTTTATGCCGGTGTTTTGAACTCCTTCTCTTATTAATGTGACCAGGCTCATCTAACGGACGGCGCGGAGCAGAGGTGGGCTTTAAGCCACCACCACTGTGGTGTTTGCTCCAACATAACACACCAGGTTAGAGGGTCTTTCCAACATTACTGTTCTCTGTAATCCCTTTCATATCCAAGCAATGTTGGTAATGTACTGAAACATCCATAACAAAATGGATGTTTAATCAAATTGGAAAGCACATTTACATCTTGGGAATCGGAATCAAATCTATTCGGGAATAAATGACGATACCCAGCCCTATTCATTGCTGGTCACATTACGCTAAGCAGCATTGTCGTTTGGGAACAATGGAGTGAAACGATTTGTTGAAGTCTTCAAACGGTATCTTTATCCTGACAAACACTCAGCGGTCCATCTCTTACCTAAAAGCATTATCATCCCCCCTGTTAGCAGGCTGAACTGAACATGCTCCAGGTTCCAATCCTGAACCTTCAGCACTGACGTGTGCCCTGAGTGAGTCGCACTCACCGATTGGTTGAACATATCTATGTGCGTTATTGTTGATTCTAGGTCATTAATACACTGAAAATAACTGCTTTGTCCATCATTAATACATGAAAGCAACTGCACACATGGATCTGCTCGACCTTCAATATGTTTGCTTTTAAACCCCAAACAAACCACAAGAAAGACTGGTGGTCACACTCTGGTTGTTCAGTCTGCATCAGAGCTTCATTGACAGCTTTTACTTCAGCTTAAACAAATTAAAACACATCTCAGTGAGTTTGAGCTGTAATCAATTCACAAGTTACATGAGATGATACATTTGTTTTCTATCAACATGACAATAAATAATACTCAGAGTGCAACCTCTGCCTCCCTACTGATCCAGTCAGAGCTCATTCAAAGCCCTATGAGGACATTAAAAGGATCCTAAAATGTTGAAAGTCATTTATTTTGTCCAACTTTAACTGCAGGTGAAAGTAAACACGGCATAAGAGCAGGAGAAATATAAGGTTAATCCCAGATCTCTAATGAGAAGCTCTAACCCATGGGACTCTGCTCCTGAAAACACATGGCTACTCGTCAATCAGGAAACTGTTACAGCGAAGACTTTTGGGTCAAGACTCACACTGCTGTTGGAGAAACAGTAATGAGGAGACAGACGAGATAAACGATACCTCGACTGAGACATGGAGAGAGGGAATAGTTCATCCTGTTAAAGGGACATCGGATTTTCTCCTGAAGATCTCACCATCATTTATTTTTCGGTTGCGGAAAAAAGGTTCATTAGATCGCAATTTGGAAAAATAATACAGACATCTCTCTGATCCATTAGGAGCTCCAAGAACTACATACATCAACAATTACAAGCAAGGGGGTGGAGGGGGTTGGGGGTCCGCAGAGTAGCTTGCAGGCCACAGCTGGAGCCACTTGTGAAATATGGATATATAACTGGGTGATGGATGGAGAAGCAGAGCGTTGAAAGGGTGAGAGAATGTGTGTAGATGGAAATTCACAGATGTGACTCTAATACTGTAAGTTGATTGGAAGTAAGGCAATGTACACATATCAAAAAGATAGATATTAGAAAAGTGAATCATATATTATTGAAATGTGTTCTTGTAAATACAGAATCATAGCTGTAAAACATTGGATAAAACAGGGCAATAGTTTTCATGTTACCAAGTGATAATAATAACTGTTTACAATAATGGGCTCTGAAGATATTTTATTGTTAAACACTCAGGAGGCGTATACGTTGTTCTCTAATACCTGACACTAATATGATGTTTATGAAAAAGCTGCAACACCCACATCCTAAATCCTCAGAGGCAGTGCAGAAGAAGAATCAACAATGAGTCAGCACACTGTGCCCTCCTCTCTTTAATGCATCTGTATCAATTCCATTAGCTGTGTTCATCGCCTTTAATATCTTCACCTATCTCACAAGTGTGAACAAATAATAGCCTCATTAATTTGTTGTTTCTAACGTGAGAAAAAGCATTGACAAATGGATCGATGATCCTGTAAAGGAAATGTGATTTATGTTATAATCTGTTTTGTTATAAACATGTTATCTTGAATTTCAATTTTCCATATAAGAAGTTACAAAAATTATAGTGTCTGCCGTCAATTATATTTTTCTCAAAGGATGAGAAGCCTTTGTTATGATGAGATGGCAGAGCAGTGTGGTCCTAAATGCACAAAATCGATCGCAGAAAATACCTTTAATGGCAGTAAATCCAATCAGAGCATAGCAAGGCAAAAACAATCTGAACTGAACTCTTCCGTGAATGACAAACAAGGATCTGACAACAGAAAACCAGTACCTAAAAACATACAGGGCTAAGACACAGCTGGGGAGGGCAGGAAAACACAACAGCACCAGGTGACCAGAATCCGGTGATCAAACAGAAAAAACAGGAAGTAACAACAGGCGTTACACAGGGGGTGAATACTTTTCAAAACAGGAAACAGACAGATGTGTCATTTTTAATAAAGTCTTTCATCACAGTTGGCCAAGAAATACTGCAATTGGTGTATCTTTAAAAAAAATGGCACCTCCCCTACAGTCTATTTCTACTTTTGGTTAAATAACAGCTTGTTGGCCACAAAACCTCCTGAGGAACTTTACCTAGCAACATCAAGCATATCTTGTTATGAATCAGGTTCCAGTTGCACAATTCTTTAATCTTGGTATTCGCAGTCATCAATCTACTTGTGTTTGAGTCTTATCTTATTCTCATGAATCAGTGTGTGAAGAAGAAGCTGACTGGTGTATTATCAGTGCTGCTGCAAATCACTTTTTGAATCCTTTATCTGGTTAAGGGCAAGACCTCAAACCTCAGCAGCACCTTTTAAACGCTGTGGAGCAGCATCTGTTACCATGGCAATCGACCCCGGTAAGAAGGGAACCAGCGACGTAGGACCTAAAACTAAAAGTTAACCATGAAGTGACCTCGCTAACCCGAAATCCTGCTCCGTGGTACAGGCCCCTGATCCAGCACAGACCTGATCCAGCACAGACCTGATCCAGCACAGAGCTGATCCAGCACAGACCTGATCCAGCACAGACCTGATCCAGCACAGAACTGATCCAGCACAGACCTGATCCAGCACAGACCTGATCCTGCAAAGACCTGATC
>NW_011362341.1:0-2648 GCF_000735185.1 Notothenia coriiceps
CCCACGGGAACTCCACCTTTCTCAAAGAATATGTACACTAACGGCCCGTCCACACAGCGGCGTGCGTTGACGCTTCACCATTCACTTTGAATGGGGTGACGTCACTTTTCGCCGAACTGCATCGTGGGAAGCGACGTGGAGCGTTGCTGGCGTGGCACGCTGCAAAAGTTGAGCAATGTTCAACTTTTGACGCCTCGGCAGAAGCGTCAGCCAATCGAATCATATGCCAGTACAAGCTCTAGCCAATCAAACCGCTGCTTGTGTGTCAGGGGCGGGAGATTCATGTGATTGGTTGTTGGTCGAGTTTCAGACACGCCCACCGGCAAGCGTCAACGCTCGCCGCTGTGTGGACGGGCCGTTAGTGTACATATTTGAACACTTGAACCTGAACTCACACATGCACGTGTGCAATATGTGGTGTAATGTATTTTGGGCCATAACATTAAATTACAACAAGATTGTACGGTTATGAATGCATAATAAGTTAGCTATGATGTATTTAAAACTATATTGGATGATAGCCATTATTTTTGAGTGTTTTGGACTGAGATAAATCATGGGTCAAGATTGACCCGCGAACACCATGAACGGTAACAGCTAACACAAGGGTTAACATCATAGAATCTTGATTATTATATTTGATTGTATTCAGGGTTTAGTAGAAAACATAATTGTGTTTACATTTAGTACGTAATGTAGCGTCTTGGTTTTTTATTAATTCAGAGGGATAGTTTTTACCCGTTATATTCAAAGCACTTCAGATACTGTCTGTAAGTTCTATTGTATATGTGTTTTTTGATTAATTTGAGTTTAGTTTTAGGTAAATACTTGTACTTTGAATTGGCCAAACTTCATTGAATTGTGGTTGTGATTTGTTTTAATTGAGCTTTTCCATGTAAAGCACTTTGGAACATTGTTACGAAAGGTTCTATACAAAATATGTTTATTCATATAAAAGCATTACATGTCCTCCTTACATTATTTCCCCTTTCATGTCTCTTTTTATGCATCTTCTATCCATGTTGTCCGACCATTTTTTTGTTTCTATGAAATCATAATAAATGCTAGATGCCTGATATAACAGTTATTTTCAGCTGCTACAGATTTTGAATTTTGGAACTAAGCAATAAATCCATTGTGTGTCTATTTTCCATCATGAATAGGAGCCTGTAATTATATCATTTGGCTGGAAACAATGTGTTGAATATGAATTCACTCCGAAGCGTTTATCAGCCATCTTCATGCAGCCATTCTTCTTTTGTTGCAGCCTGCAGCTCTTTGCCCTCTGGATGAATCTCAACCCCCAGCCCGCAGATAAACACAACAGCTGTCCTTGAGGCTTCTGTCCAAATATCCCTCCTCCTCCTCTTCCTCCCCCATCTTCCTCCCCCGCCAGACGGTCAGTGGGTCGGTGTGCACGTTGAGGCCGGGCAGGCGTCCATGTGATACGACTTAGGAAACCCCAGAGGTGGATTTAGGGAGAATGCAAAACAAACTAAAAGCTGTTTGATTGTCAGGGAAAGTGAGGGGAAAGCTCACTGTCCTCTTTCAAATGGTTGTTTCACAGGAGAGGTTTTCTGTTTGTGTGATTTGTCTGCACCATTTTTACTTATTTCAATTGTGCGTAGTTTATTTTAGAGGAGGTTCAGTTATTATCATTCATTTATGATATTTTTCTGATTGTGAGAGTTGTGTTTTCAATGTTTTTTTAGATATTAACGTATAATTTAGGATGTTTACGTCTTATTTTGTTGCATATTGAGTCATATAAACCTTATATTTGAAACAACACATTCAGCCCGTTATTCCCATTACAGGGTACACATTTTTGACCTGAAGTTATTTTGTATTGACTTATTATATACTAATAAGTGCTGGAACAGACAGGGAGACAAACAGGTGCATGGTGGGAGCAGATAGTAGTGAAAGCAGAGAGACAGACCTAAAGACAAAAGCAGGCAGCAAGACTTTCATACTATTTCTTAAAATCAAATAACCCGAAATATGCCACAAGCTTCAGGCTAGGAAGGAAGTTCATTTGTTTTACTCAACATCGAAAAACTAAACCAATAAAAAGAGATAGCGTCCATGTTTTGTATCTGCACTTGGAAAATTGTTCACAATATCCTGGATCCATCTTTTTTCATTTATGTTAACATTCATAACACTCGACAAAGATTCCTCCATGTTTTCCCCATTAATTGTGGGATTTCTTTGGGAGTTTCTCCTTGTTTAAAGGTCCTCCATTATACTGTTTTTCATCAATATATTACAGGTCTCAGATATAGACAAAACATGTCTCTGAAGTGTTTGGCTCCAAACACCAAACAGATCATTGCAGCATTACCCATAATCCCCTCTGTTTCAGCCCTGTTTCCAAAGTGCTGATTCTCTGTCTGTTACTTTAGATGAAAATAAGGAGCCCCTCCCCACGCCCCTCTGAGAGAGATTTGGTTAAAAAGAACACAATGGGCGCTTTCACACCAGAGTACTTTTCCCGTTTAGTTCCGTTAGTGCCTGGAATTTCGCGTTCGCACCAAAAAGAGAACTTAGTTCAGAGAACCTTTTCCCCCCCTTTTCAGTCCCTGCTAGAGAGCAGGTACTTTCCTGGGGAGAAAAAAGTTCCAATTTCTGATTGGCTGGGCGAA
>NW_011362342.1:0-3448 GCF_000735185.1 Notothenia coriiceps
TACAATCTGAGGTATAAAGAGAGAGAGAAGTAGGAACATTTCCTCAGAGACTTCTCTACAATCTGAGGTAATAAAGAGAGAGAGAAGTAGGAACATTTCCTCATAGACTTCTATACAATCTGAGGTAATAAAGAGAGAGAGAGAGAAGTAGGAACATTTCCTCATAGACTTCTATACAATCTGAGGTAATAAAGAGAGAGAGAGAGAAGTAGGAACATTTCCTCATAGACTTCTCTACAATCTGAGGTAATAAAGAGAGAGAGAAGTAGGAGCATTTCCTCAGAGACTTCTATACAATCTGAGGTAATAAAGAGAGAAGTAGGAACATTTCCTCATAGACTTCTATACAATCTGAGGTAATAAAGAGAGAGAGAAGTAGGAACATTTCCTCATAGACTTCTCTACAATCTGAGGTAATAAAGAGAGAGAGAAGTAGGAACATTTCCTCATAGACTTCTCTACAATCTGAGGTAATAAAGAGAGAGAGAAGTAGGAACATTTCCTCATAGACTTCTATACAATCTGAGGTAATAAAGAAAGAGAGAAGTAGGAACATATCCTCATAGACTTCTATACAATCTGAGGTAATAAAGAGAGAGAGAAGTAGGAACATTTCCTCATAGACTTCTATACAATCTGAGGTAATAAAGAGAGAGAGAAGTAGGAACATTTCCTCATAGACTTCTATACAATCTGAGGTAATAAAGAGAGAAGTAGGAACATATCCTCATAGACTTCTATACAATCTGAGGTAATAAAGAGAGAAGTAGGAACATTTCCTCATAGACTTCTCTACAATCTAAGGTAATAAAGAGAGAAGTAGGAACATTTCCTCATAGACTTCTCTACAGTCTGAGGTAATAAAGAGAGAGAGAGAAGTAGGAACATTTCCTCATAGACTTCTCTACAATCTGAGGTAATAAAGAGAGAGAGAAGTAGGAACATTTCCTCATAGACTTCTCTACAATCTGAGGTAATAGAGAGAGAAGTAGGAACATTTCCTCATAGACTTCTCTACAATCTGAGGTAATAAAGAGAGAGAGAGAAGTAGGAGCATTTCCTCATAGACTTCTATTCAATCTGAGGTAGTTATTATTATGTTGTTATGGCGAGAGTTGATGATTTAAACCTCTCCTTTAAACTGTGGCGCTCTTCAAAAAGTGTGTTCCCAGTTTTCTTTGAGCATCTAAAAACTACTTTTTCATGCGCTGCTTAATTTTCATCCATAACATGTCATCTTTTCCGTTTAGTGGAAAGAAAGCACAACATTTCAAATGCAGGAGATTATTTTAGTAGCTTTGTCTGTTTACGTAGATTCCTCATAAACTCACCATAAGTTAGCCTCGTTAGCATAATGAACCTTAACATGTCAGAAAACTTGCAATGTAAAGACTCTGATGTCAGTTAGGAAGTGGGGATGTTTCATGCTGATCTCTGTTAGTTATTCAGCTGTAGTGTCTCTGATCGCACATCGGCAGTGTGTTGTGAGGAAGAGGTGGGTTGATGAGCTTCATCATGCTTTGGATTCTCATGATTCATTTCTCTGTTGTGCTGCAGAGGTCATCTTATCCATACGTAGGCGGGGTTCCACCATCTCAGGTGTTTGCTCCTTACACTCTGACCTGTGGAGGACTGTTCTGGAGCACTTTTGATTTTTATTATTTTGAGATTTGTCTGAGTGAGCGGTGTCAAACATTACAAACGACAAACCACTGAGTTAGCACAAAACAGATAACAGCTGGAATCAATGGGAGGTTGCACCAAGGCAAGAACCAAAGGAGATATTTACGAGGAACATTTCCTCATAGACTTCTATTCAATCAGATTTCTTCATACAACCAGAGGAGTCGCCCCCTGCTGGACCTCAGAGATAAAGCAGCTTGAAGGAGCTCCAGCTGTGCCTGACTAACATCTAAAGTTACAGAAACAGCTATCGAACCCACCGTAAGGCGACCCTTCTGACTCCACCCTGGGGGGAACATGTTTTATTTTGTCACATTTGCGTTCTGCTGTTTGTTTTGTGCTTCCTCAGTCGTTTTGCCATTAACAAATGTCAACTGTTGTGCACCGTGACTGAAGTGGTTGAACTGGGACATGTAGCTGCACCTCTGCCCCACCGTTAACACGCTGTATCCCAGCAGACAATAACCCACTGCCTACACCCCCCACCACCATCGCAGCTGCATGTTGACTTGGTGCATGCGTTCACAGAGCTGCTCGCTGACACATTCAGACGCTGGATCCGACTTCCTGTACTCTTCTTTCCAGCTGGTCCAACATATCCCCGAGGCCAGTTTAAACTACCAGAAGGTTCCTCCAGGTTCTGCTGACGGCCCCGACCTGGACGCTAACATGAATGAGCCTGAGCCCGGTTCTAAGCAGCGCCGTCCGTGGAACCGCGAAGAGGTCTCTGAGGCTCCGTTCATTTCTATCTGACTCGAGAGGCTCTCAGTCTGGAAGAGTTCTTACTCATTACTGTGGCAACTGATCAATGTGTTGGTTATTTCCCCCCCGGTTAACTTCCTGTTACCGGTTAACTTCCTGTTACCGGTTAACTTCCCGTTACCGGTTATCTTCCCGATACCGGTTAACTTCCTGTTACCCGGTTAACTTCCTGTTACCGGTTAACCTCCTGTTACCGGTGTCACTACCCGATCTGCAGCTCTGCCCGATCTGCAGGGCGCATGTGCGAGATGGTCCGCCATATTGGAGAACTCCGGACGGCAACCCAAGAACGACACTTGACACAGTGGCTTTTGGCAAAGCTGAAAAATAAAACGGAGAGAGAGATGAGTTATTGTTATCACAACGTGACTTCCCTATTATTTAACAACTCTTTTTATTGGGTTCTTTTATTTGGGGTTAAGTACATTGTCAGAATAAGTGAGAAATTAATTTAACTTCTGTTAGACAGCCATATGCCATACATTTTTGCATACATTCACAGTAAATATTTATTCAGTATGATAGCTGTCTAACAGAAGTTAAATTCATTTCTCACTTATTCTGACAATGTACTTAACCCCACATAAAAGAACCCAATAAAAAGAGTTGTTAAATAATAGGGAAGTCACGTTGTGATAACAATAACTCATCTCTCTCTCGAGGGTTATTTTTCAGCTTTGCCAAAAGCCACTGTGTCAAGTGTCCTTCTTGGGTTGCTGTCCGGAGTTGTCCAATATGGCGGAGCATCTCACACATGGGCACTGCAGATCGGGCAGAGCTGCAGATCGGGTAGTGACAGTCGACACTTCCGGTCTATTGTCAACACTTCCTGTTTATTGTCAACACTTCCTGTTTGTTGTCAACACTTCCTGTTTGTTGTCAACACTTCCTGTCTATTGTCAACACTTCCTGTTTATTGTCAACACTTCCTGTTTGTTGTCAACACTTCCTGTTTGTTGTTTCAGGTTTTTCTATAAAGCTATAGTGACGGTTGCCGACGGTG
>NW_011362343.1:0-895 GCF_000735185.1 Notothenia coriiceps
TGTGTCCTGTCCCGTCGGGGGTCCGCAGACTACTCTCCTGCCGGGGGTCCTGCCAACCCTGTGTCCTGTCCCGTTGGGGGTCCCGCCGACTGCTCTCCTGCCAGGGGTCCTGCCATCCCTGTGTCCTGTCCCGTTGGGGGTCCCGCCGACTACTCTCCTGCCGGGGGTCCTGCCAATCCTATGTACTGTTCCTCTGGGGGTCCCGCCGTCGACTCTTCTGTCGGGCATCCTGCCAACCCCTTGTCCTGTTCCGTTGGAGGCCCCGCCATCACCTGTCTCGCCGGGGGTCCTGCCAACTCCTGGTCCTTTTCCGTGGGGGATCCTGCCGAAGCCTATCTCACCGGCTCCGGTTCCTGTTCGGCCGACACCGGGTCCTGCCCGACCTCCGGAGCTGTTTGGCCTTCGCCCCACCTTGGACTCTGCCTTGCCCCCGGGCCGTCCGCCCGAGTCCCCCACCTTGGACTCTGCCTTGCCCCCGTGCCGTCCGCCCGAGTCCCCCTTTAAAAGTCACCCAAATGCAGACTAAAAAAACGGAAAAAGATTTTGAAACAAAAAGCGAGCTTTATTAAAAGCTGAATTTGAACTCTGCCTTGCCCCCGGGCCGTCCGCCTGAGACCCCATCCTTGATCTCTGCTTTCCTCCCGGGCCGTTCGCCCGAGACCCCTTCCGGGTCCTCCGCTGTGCTCCTGGGCTGTCAGCCCAAAACCCGTCCTCCAGACCCCCTCCACCCACCCTGGTGGCCCTAGTTTTGTGGGGATTTTTGTCATTCCTGTTCCCCTTCATGTGGGTCACTGTCACCTTGGTTTGGATGCTACCTCGTACCTGTTTGTGGATTCTTGTTTTGCCTCGTGCCTCGTACCTGGATTCTTGTTTTGTTCGGCTTTTGGGAAATAAA
>NW_011362344.1:0-2353 GCF_000735185.1 Notothenia coriiceps
TCAGACAATGTGATTTTCTGGATTTTTTTTTTCTCATTTTGTCTCTCATAGTTGAGGTATACCTAGGATGAAAATTACAGGCCTCTCTCATCTTTTTAAGTGGGAGAACTTGCACAATTGGTGGCTGACTAAATACTTTTTTTCCCCACTGTATGTGAGGACTTATGGAAAAGGGCAACTGGCAGAAGTACTACATTTCTATGCAGGGAAAGTCAGCTCAAATCAACTGTTACCTCATTGAAATCATTTTGATCACAATGACCCTGATTAAAGCCATGTCGAATTGCAGGACATTTTACTGCAGCGTTTTGGAGAAAAATTAAAGGTTCATTTAGTTGAAATGACATAATACGTAATACATAAAAGTTATAACATTTCCTCATAAAAAAAGTTATTGTTCAATGTTCAGCAGAGTCTGCTTCAGAATGACACTGATTATGGCCCCCTGGTCAAATTTGAAATTACTTTATGAAACAAAAATCCCATTAAAATACTAAACATTACAAGATAGACCGCCCTTCACATCATGTGTCATTGATAATGTGAGGAATGATGCAGTGGAAATGTGAAAAGCCATTTTGGCCAAAAGAGGCTGACACGGAAGTTGTAGCACCACCATTTAGTCGCTACGGAAATGTGTTCAATGGCCAAACATTTATTTAAGTGATTAGCTTTCCAGTGATCTACACCCACCAACCAAACTGGTTAGTTGCTCTGAACTTTCATGATTTATTTATTTCACATTTTCAAAATGTGCAGTCCTAGTACAATCTGTAGAAGAGTGAGGGCCAATGCCAGAGAAGAAGCCGTTATGGGCCCTTTTCATCAAGCTGAGACCCCGACTTGGAAACCAGTTAGTGTCACATTTCAAATGAATAGGACCTTTCTGACTCACTCTCATTGATTTATGAGCACAGCTAAATTATAGAACATTTTTAATCATCATGTCTTCATTTTGCTTTAGTAAAAGTATTCAAGCAGTCATTTCTCCCCTATAGCTGTTATCACATTAATACACAATTATTCGTTTGAGCATTTTTTTATTCTGTGCTTTAATTATTTTTCAGAATTAAATAAAAAATAAATAAAACAAGAATACAAAATGTATATAATCATGAGTTAAAGCAATAACGTTCAATGAAAAGTAATGAAACTTACATAAACATAAATAAAATGTCCAATAAAAGATCAAATAGAATACAAATATTTATATAAACAAGATCAAGTGGAATTGTGCACATTGCACTATATAACCTGTATAATACACTATGAACAGGGGTGTATAAGTATTCAAAGGATAATAATGCTGAACTGCAGTTCAAAACAAATATGAAATCAAGGTCATAATAAAATGTCCCCTCCCCTCCTCCATCTCCCAGGCTTCCCTGACTATGGGTTGTATTCTGCGGCCGGCAGTGACATGCGGGGAGGGGGCTCCTACTCCCTGGCTGACTACGGCTCCCTGGGGGCCCAGGCGGCTCAGATCCTGCCCAGTGATCACGCCAGCTCTTCCTGCAACTCCCCCAACTCCATCCAGCACCACCTGCACAGCCCGGACCCCTTCAAGAGCCCAGGTGTGTATCTCTGTGTCTCCTGCACGCAGAGTCACACACAATGCAGCAACACCATGATACACAGAGGAGGGGGATAACAAAGCAGTGAGGCATGACGCTGTGTGGCAATTTGCCCAGAATGCAGTGCATGCTTTTCTTAGCTGTGCCTTAGGAGAATGGTTCATTTTTATTTCTGTTGTTGTGTCATTTGTTGGAGTATTATAAAAATACTACATTTGTTGATTAGTATGAACCCTCTAAATCAGTGGTCACCAACCTTTTTAAGCCCAAGATCACCGACCTCGGCCTAGGTGAAAGACGAGATCTACCTATTGCAGAATTGAGTGAAAAAGATGGCCCAGACAATGCTTCCAATTTGAGGCCTTTTATATAGGCTAATTGCATCTGAATTACTGTTACAATGAAGGCTCCATAATCAGCTCACAGCATATAGGCAGGGGTAAAGTGCTATGTGCGAGTGGGGGGCGGACCTCACCTCCTCTAGGGGGGGTCCTCACCTCCTCTAGGTTCTCACCTCCTCTAGGGGGGTCCGGGGGATGTTCCCCCGGGAAGATTTTTTTTTTTTTAAATATTGAAGATGAAAGCATCAATCTGGTGCACTTTGAGAGCAACATGAAGAGCCCCCTCAGTCTGACAGGGGAAAACTCTCCTCCAGCTTGTTGTGGAAACAGCTACTTATGTCCGTTAGTGCAGCTAGCTAACCAGATGCTAACATCACGGTCCCCGCTAGCATCGGTCCCTCTCTCTCGCCCTCTCGCCCTCTCTCTCTATCACGCTAA
>NW_011362345.1:0-2456 GCF_000735185.1 Notothenia coriiceps
GCAGATTGTATTAACAGTAACTTAATCTGATGATGCTGTCGAAAAGTGAATATTAAATGACGCCGATATCAATGAGATCAAATGAAAAAGATTACATGCTTTATACCTTTCTGTGAAATCAAAAACACAGTATATTAGAGCTGCAACTATTCTATTCATAATCCTTTAATAGTTTCTATTATTGTGAGGAAAATATCACTCGACATCGGGATGAGAATCAATAGTCAGCTGGTACTAATTCATTCTTGCAAGAAGGAGCAGAGTTCAGTCACATACAAAGGATATGGTTCAACTCACACACACGAGGTATGCTGCTCAAAGGATCAGGAAGTAACATCAAGCTTATATAGTGTAAAGTCAGGAGATACCAAACAGTGTCGTAAATCGGTCCGGCGTCATCAGGCGTCGGGACATCTCTGGAAAGGCAGTGTTGCTCTTTGCCCCTCAAAGAGCAGAGGAGACAAAGTGTGTGTGCTCTCGTTGGTATCAACAACATGAATGATGCCCTGCCTTGTCCTATCTACGAGGAGGCAGCTGCAAGGTCACGCAGTGCAAGGTCACACACGGTATCATGCCCATCAGAAAGCCCATAATAAAGAAGACACCTTGTATTTTCTCCAACAGATGCAAAATCATAACTTGACATCAACAAAACAAAATGGCCTCAAGTGAGGGACAAAGCTACAAATATTTTTAAAAACAGGCAAAGTTTAGGTTAATTCGAGGAATATAAGTTTATGCATAATTACTTTTGGTATTTTTTATTATAATTTGAAGCTAATAATGTACTTTTAACTAAAGAAAAATATATGAGTACTACGTCCAAAATATCAAGTCATATTTGGAGTTTCCTCTTTTAGATTTAAGCTTCACCGTCCCCTCCTCTCTGACGGACCTAAAGCCCAAACAATAAGCTCCAGGTTTCCTCCGTCTGTCCACAGGGATATTTGGCCAGCGTCTGGAGGACACGGTGCAGTATGAGAAGAAGTTCGGCCCCCGGCTGGCCCCCCTGCTGGTGGAGCAGTGCGTTGACTTCATCAGGGAGAGGGGTCTGGATGAGGAGGGTCTGTTCAGGATGCCAGGGCAGGCCAACCTGGTGAAGGAGCTGCAGGAGGCCTTCGACTGCGGAGACAAGCCTCTGTTCGACAGGTAGAGAGAGAAGAGTATACTGCAATTAGCTTTAATATAAATCTAAATATGTCAGTATTTTTTAATTAAAAATCCCCCTTCATGTCTTTTTTATTTTTATGAATTTTGATTTATTCTTACTTTATTATTTATTTAGTCTTTTTGTAATTATTTATGTGTAGTTTTTTTTATTATAACACCCCTTATTATCATTAGTTATGAATTTTGATTTATTTTTACGTTAACATTTAAATATGTATTTGTTGTTGTTTTTTTGTATTATTTATTTGTATTTATTTTGCTTCCTGATTAAAGGAAAGGCATGTTTCTTAGTATTTATTTTCTTGTTGATAATATTTTTTTTTTTAAAAAGGTTTGTATTTTGAACAAATTACGTGTATGGACAAACTGAGTTATTAAAATGAAAAGTCAAAAAAACTAAAGTACCTCTCCTTAAGGATACAAATGATAGAAGTAAACACCTTTCTCTCTATATAATCATTCGCAGTAACACAGACGTCCACACGGTGGCGTCGCTGCTGAAGCTGTACCTGCGAGAGCTGCCTGAACCCGTCATTCCCTTCTCCAAATACGAAGACTTTCTGACCTGTGCTCAGCTTCTGGCCAAAGATGAGGAGGAGGTAAGTCCAGTTTAGTGTGTGTGTGTGTGTGTGTGTGTGTGTGTGTGTGACGTGTGGGGACTCGTTTCCCTTATGGGGACAAATTGGAGGTTCCCATGAGGGGAATCATTAATTTTAGGATGAAGACTTGGTTAGGGTTAGGCATGTGTTGGTTATGGTTAAGGTTAGGATAAATCTCCAGGAAATGCCCGTAAGTCAATGTAATGTCCCCTGAAGTGATGTATACATGGTGTGTGTGTGTGTGTGTGTGTGTGTGTGTGTGTGTGTGTGTGTGTGTGTGTGTGTGTGTGTGTGTGTGTGTGTGTGTGTGTGTGTGTGAGTGAGTGACAATTGTTCAATCCTCACACACACACACACACACACACACACACACACACACACACACACACACACACACACACACACACACACACACACACANGTTTACCTGTCTTCCCAGCTCCTGGACCCCCTGGGAGGAGATTGAACAATTGTCACACACACACACACACACGCCAGCCAAAGCAACATTTTCCCCCAGGACCACCCAAATACCTCACAGCCAATAATGTCTACATTACAGTACAGGTGAGTACTCTCAATATACGGTCTGGCAAGTATCTCTCTCACACACACACACACACACACCCACACACACACACACACACACACACACACACACACACACACAAACACACACACACACAC
>NW_011362345.1:6361-11788 GCF_000735185.1 Notothenia coriiceps
CGGGTAAACCTGGCCACAGTATTCTGGACCAAATATCTCGACCAGATGGAGGAACCCGCTCACGCATCATGGAAGGTAACGAACCTACGTTCACTGCTACAAGACTAAGGGTATAGAGCAGTGTTTTCTCAAACATTTTTCTTACAAGGACCACTTGCAATAAAAAACACTCGCGGACCCACCTATACTCCACAAATATCAAACAACATATCGTTTCTTCTAGACAGATTACAAATCGCCTGAAAATGGTACAAACAAGTGGCAACTTGTGTGATGAAGGTGTTGCGCGGGGCTATATCATGCGATCGAAAGTGAAAATTAACCTCACTCCATTACTCTCGACCAAAAATCGTTTATAAATGTGCTATATAAATAAAACTTGATTTGATTTGCGGAGATATTCCCGTGAGAGTGCGGAAAACTTAAATTTATTTATTTATTTCAAATGTGACATTTTACCAATATACTCACGGACCACTAGGGGGCGCTCACGGACCACCAGTGGTCTGCGGACCACACTTTGAGAAGCACTGGTATAGATTATATATGAGCTAACTTTCCTAACAATATCAGGACATTTCCACGTGGAATTTCAAAAGTAAGAGCACCCTAAATGTCTTATATGAGCTGTGTTTCTTAAAATACAAATAACTTTACTAAAAAAATTCACGAGTGTATAAAATGGTTAAATCCAAATGTGTTTTTGAGAAGATATGAAACTGTCATCATTGCCTAAAAATATGTTATATTATCTAGCCTAACAGAGATATATTTTATAAGCCATGTTGCCCAATGTTGCAAATATATAACCTACCTAGCCGCTGTACATTTCTGATATCCTCTGTCCGACCTGTAGGCACGTCTATGGTCCAGCACCTGATGACGATCCTCATCAGGGAACACAACCGCTTCTACTCAGGGAGGGACCCCGAGGTGCTCACCGTGCCCCAATCAGAGCTCCCTGTCGTGGGGCAGCAGCACCGCAGCCTGGGGGCCTGGATCTCAGAGGAGGACCTGCAGACCTGCCCGGTGTCCAACCCCCCCGACCAGGAGCTGCACAGCAGTGCCTCGTCGCTGGACGCCAAACTGTGTGCAGCAGCCTTCACCCCCACGCAGACCCCCAACCTGAACCCTGGACCAAAGCTGGGGTCTCCGTCAGGGAAAGGAGAGCTGGTGGTCAGCCCGAGCAAACAGGGAAAGAACATCCCCTCCTGGAAGTACTCTTTTAAAAGCTCCTCGGCGCCTCGTTCCCAACCGCAAGGCAAACAACCCGTCCCCTCTGTGGCGGATCCAAGTGTGACTTCCACTGGAGGAGGAGGGGGAGGGGGAGGAGTTGGTGGAGGAGGAGGAGGAGGAGGAGGTGGAGGTAACTGGCTCATGAATGGTTTGTCCTCTTTAAGGGGACACCGGCGCACCTCCTCAGGAGAAAGATCAGCCAGAGATCGAGACTCCACGGGCTCCTCTCAAAGACTGTCCACCTACGACAACGTCACCTCCTCGTCCAGCATGGGCAGCGTTCCCAGTGTCGCCAGCACACCCTGGTCCTCCTCCTCCTGCGAGATCTCCGTCCCAGACTCGGGGAGTGAGCCCTCGCCCAACCAGAACAACTGCGGAGTGGCGGGCGAAGGAGGCGGGGAGGACAAAGGGGAGTGGGCGGAGAGCCAGAGGGAGATGGACGGAGGGGGGGGGATGACCACGGACCCGGGCTCGGAGCAGGACAGCTGCGAGGCCATGGAGCTGTGCAGCAGCAGCGGAGCCTGCAGCGAGAACGGGAACACGGCCATGGCCAGCGGGGTGCCGTCCATCATCATGTCCGAGGACGGGGACGGGATGAACCTGAGTCTCAGCGGGCTGGTGGAGGGACTGAAGGACGAGCTGAGGAAACAGAAGACGGGATACGAGGGCAGGATCCAGAAGTAAGTCTGGGTTCCTGAACTTTGTCACATGGGGGTAGATTTGCTAGATAAGTAAATTGGGGCATCATTTGGAACCACTCTAAAATTGTAACTGGGCATTTTCTGTTCTTGAGTTATGTAACAGGAATACATATACAAACACAGGCAATGAAAATGTACTTACTTGACACTATGATGTGCTAGTCACCAAACTGTAGAAACACTGGATCCTACATTTCCCAAAGTGCAACTCAATTAGGGCTTCAACTATCGATTTCTTTCCTTATAGACCAGTTTTTAAAATATGTTATATTTAGCGAAAAAAAATCCATCCCTGTCGAATCCCAAGTCCAAGCTTACGTCTCTAAAGTCTAAAGGTGTTGTCAGCCAAAAATAGAACATGTTCGCTTTAATACAGGACTTCCAAAAAGAGTCCCAAAGTTAGCTTCACAAATGAGTTTCCTTTAAGGTATCTCCAAATAGGGCAACGGTAAACCAAGATGACCTAAATGGTTAGGTACGATCTGAGGTGAGTGTTAAATTTAAAACTTAAAAATGGTCGCATTTCTATGTGACGATCTGAGGAAACAGAAGACTTCATACGAGGGCAGGATCCAAAAGTCAGTCTGGGTTCCTGAACTTCGTCACATGGGGGTAGATTTGCTTTTATGATAAGTAAGATTGGTCCATGGTTTGGAACTACTCTGCTCTAGAATAGCAATCAGCTCCCTTTATTTACCCCACATGATTCAAGTTGGATGTGTTACTAAGCATTATCTGTAATTGAGTTATGTTATAGGAACACCTTTAGGAAGATAGGCATTGAAAATATTCCCACTTAACGTGACGCCACATTTCCCATAGTGCATCTCAATAAGGGCAGCAATTAACAGTTTCTCAAAGTCCAAGGTTATGTCTTTAAATGTCATGTTTTATCAGTCAAAAAATTCAAGATATTTACTTTAATGTGATGTTAAACAAAACAAAAAAGGGTTTCCAGGAGGACCTAAAACGACATGCGCTAAATCAGATACAACAGAGAGACCCAGTAGCTTCCCAAACTAATTTTCACTTATGGCACATTTCCATTGCAGGGCTTCGCTCGGCTTAGTACGGTATGGCTAGGCCTCCTTAGGCCTCGTTAGGCCAGGCTCACTTTATGCTGCGTTTCCATCACAGTTGAGTAGCTGGGGTAGTAACTATAGTAACGCAGTGTAGGCGGAGCCGTGACGTCATCTTCAATGCGAACCACAAAACCAACATCAGCCGTTAGCTGTTAGCACTCAGAGACAAAAAGTAGACAAAAGTTAAACAAGTCCAAACCACAGACTGTCTGTGTCATGGAGAATACAGTCGCTGGTTTATTTATGTCTGTAGGCCGTTGTTGTGAGTGTGGACGGTCGGAGCATATACTGCGTTAGCTTAGCCGATCTCCATTCAGAAAACACACATTTTAAAAGGTGTTTCGCCTGCCGTCTGTCTTCAGACTTGTCAAAGCATTAATTCATGGTTTTTACTAACCGGTATCAGTATGTTGTTACTTCGGCATCATTTAGAAACGTGTATTACAATTAAATCACGGTCAAATATGTTCATGTTGTTGTAGTTGCCAGCGATTCTCTCACTAGTTTAGCATACTCAGCCCGGTTGTTGGCCCGGAAAGAACCTCGATTTTGGAGAGCCAGAAAACTGTGAAAAAGTACCAGCTAGCCGGAACTACGCCAAGTGGAAACGCAACCAAAAATTGGCCAGGCATGCTTAAACCGCGCTGTAGTGGAAATGCGCCATAATATATACCAAAACTAGGAAAAACATGAAAGCGAAACTCCATGAATAGCTAGATACAAATTGATGTGATTGTTATTTAAAACTTTAAAGATGTTGCATTTTCGATTGAAAAGTGCAGCTTTTAGTCGTGTCCAAATACCACCAAAGAATATTGTAATAAGCCATTATTAGAAAAGGTGACTGTCAATGACTTTTCTGTTTCTGATGTGCTTCACCTTCAGATTGGAGGAGTCCAGCGCCGCTTTGTATGCGCAGATGGAGCGTCTGGAACATGAGATGGAGCAGGAGAAGAAGAAGCAACGCATGCTGGAGATCAAACTACGAAACTCTGACCGAGCGCGGGAGGACGCGGAGAACCGCAACCGGCTTCTGGAGAAGGAGATGGAGGATTTCTTTTCCACGCTGGGAGATCTGGCTCTTGGTGCGAGGACTAGTGACATTTGATACGGCATGTGGTCAAAACTGTCCGGGTTTTGTCTTTCTGGGGGTCTTTGAACACATCCTCCTTGGTGTATCAGGGCGTTGAAGGAACCGGCCATATTTGTGTACATTCAGGACGAACAGAAATATGGAGATCAGAGAGAGGAGACTCTGAAGCATGCTTGAAGTGGAACGTTGAATTAAGATGTGAATACACTCCTTGATGAGTCCAGGGTTTGTCTTGTGAAGGCAGTATTTAACAGTTCAGGTGCCTGAAGTGTCTGAAGATGTGGATGGTGGGACATAATGTAATTTCTCTGACATTCTCTATACTGGAGAGCACTGACATTAAACACTACTTATAGGGACATTACACGAATGCTTTTTGTTCTGCAACTGAAGGACATGTTGACGTTAGCAGGCCGCTGACTGATATCTATCTGTAAGGAATAGGGCTACATTTTGGGATACACACTTATTTGCCTTCTTGCTGAGAGTGAGACGAGAGAATATTATTGTCTGTTGGATTGATATGTAGCTACAGTTAGCTTAGCTTTAATTAGAGATAGAAAACTGGAAAAAGGGCTAGCATAGCATTTAAGTCTGCCAACCAACAGTTCTCAAGCAGATTTATTAACATGTTAGGCTAACTTGTTCCACTGTTTTCTATATTTATGTTAAGTAAGCTAACTATCCACTGTTTTCTACCTTTATGATAAGCTAGGCTAACAAGCTACTTGCTGTGGCTTTAAATCAGTGTTTCTCAAAGTTTTTCATACCAAGGACCACTTAACCAATAAAAAAACACTCGCGGACCACCTAACTCCACAAATATCCAAAATCACATCGTTTTTCTAGAACAGATTACAAATCGCCTGAAAATGGTACAAACAAGTTGCAACATGTGTGATGAAGGTGTTGCGCGGGGCTATATCACGCAATCGAAAGTGAAACTTAAGCTCACTCCATTGTGAAGATACTCCCGCGAGAGTGCGGAAAGCTCAAATTAATTCATTTATTTCAAATGTAAAATGTTACCAATATACTCACGGACCACTAGGGGGAGCTCACGGACCACCATTGGTCCGCGGACCATACTTTGAGAAGCACTGCTTTAAATGTATCCTACAGACATGAGAATAGTGTCAATCTAATCTTCTAAGTCTCTCCACAAGGCTAATGAATGAAGTATTTCCTAAAATATAAAGCTGTATTAACTGTAAAGTCAGTTCACCTAAATTAAAAAAACAGCATATTTTCTCCCTTGCCTGTTATGGTAGCTATCAAATTGCTTGGTTCTTGAAGTTACGAAACAGGGGATAGG
>NW_011362346.1:0-1188 GCF_000735185.1 Notothenia coriiceps
AAATAATGAGGACGGCATTGACAGAAAAAAATTGAAATAATTAAAAGACAGGAGAGAGAACAGAGAAACGGGCATCCTTTGAGATCTGGAAAGAACATGTGTGTATGTCTCCGTGTGTGTGTTGTGTGGCCTAGCATTACTATACTTGTGGGGACCTAAATCTGTTTACACAGTACCTTGTGGGGACAAAATGGAGGTCCCCATAAGGGGAATCATTAATTTTAGGGTTAGGGTTAGGCATGTGTTGGTTATGGTTAAGGTTAGGATAAGTCTCCAGGAAATGCATGTAAGTCAATGTAATGTATACATGGTATGTGTGTGTGTGTGTGTGTGTGTGTGTGTGTGTGTGTGTGTGTGTGTGTGTGTGTGTGTGTGTGCGCGTGTGTGTGCGTGCGTGCGTGTGTGTGTGTGTGTTTGTGTGTGTGTATAATTTGAAACAGAGAAGGTTGAAAATATGATTTCACTGACTGAAAGTCTTCTCTCTCTGCAAGCAGAAAGGCCAAGAAGATGTTTGGCATGAAAGGGAAAAAGAAGAAGAAAGAAGGCAACACAGACCTGGTCATGGTAAACGAGGGAGCGTTGGGTAAGGCCTGAAAAACAAACACACACACACACACACACACACACACACAATCTCACGTAATGTCTCGGTTGTTTTTACAGGGTACAATAGAGTAATTTTCCTGTCATATCACTCTGGGGAAGACTAACCCTTGTCAAACAGTCACATGTAAAGTTCCGGTGTAATAGAAAGAACGGTCATTATGGTTTAAGGACAAAACTCAACCTCATCATGGCGTGACTGTCCCTTTTTAACGGAAGTGCTAACAAACGTCCTATGAAATGATATAATGATCCAAAATCTTCTGTTGTTTGATTTATTCAAACATGAAGTGGATTCTGGCATTACAATAAAAAAGCCTTTACAGTAATACGATGGCTACTTCATGTTCAAATACAATACAGCTAGGTCAACAGCTTTCTTCAAGACGTAGCCCTCAGCTCACAGATTCCCCCTTTGTAGATACAAGACAACTAAATTGTGTGCGTGTTTGTGTGTGTGTGTGTGTGTGTGTGTGTGTGTGTGTGTGTGTGTGTGTGTGTGTGTGTGTGTGTGTGTGTGTGTGTGTGTGTGTGTGTGTGTGTGTGTGTGTAGAAGGTGAGTTGGCGATGTCATCTGAATATTCT
>NW_011362347.1:0-2665 GCF_000735185.1 Notothenia coriiceps
CCTCCTCATTGTGTCTCCTCACCTCTTCATTGTGTCTCCTCAACTCCTCATTGTGTCTCCTCACCTCCTCATTGTGTCTCCTCTCCTCCTCATTGTGTTTCCTCACGTCCTCATTGTGTCTCCTCTCCTCCTCATTGTGTCTCCTCTCCTCCTCATTGTGTCTCCTCTCCTCATTGTGTCTCCTCACCTCCTCATTGTGTCTCCTCACCTCCTCATTGTGTCTCCTCTCCTCCTCATTGTGTCTCCTCACCTCCTCATTGTGTCTCCTCTCCTCCTCATTGTGTCTCCTCACCTCCTCATTGTGTTTCCTCACCTCCTTATTGTGTCTCCTCACCTCCTCATTGTGTTTCCTCGCCTCCTGTGGGCATCCTCCAGCTGCGTATCGGTTACTCACTTCGGGCGATACAATAATCGGAAGTAGATTTGAGGACGCTGATTGGCTGCAGTTTATGACACACGTTCATATCTTGACTCAGCGATTGGCTAAGCTGCTGCAGAGACTCCGCGGGGCTCCATCGCCCCAGCACAGAACTTCGCTCATACAGTGTAGGAGGAAAAGCACATACCGTATATTGGGCAAATTACTTTTTTTTAAACACACAAATATTGAGAGTGTATATAATTAATTATTATTGTTATTAATAATAATGTTTGTGTGGTTTAGGGAGGGCGGCGCTCTATCGCCCCCTATGGGCCAGCCCCACTGAGGAGTTTGATCTGTCGTTTCTCTGATTGCAGGTTTCTGGGCAGCGACAACAAAGACACGTTCTTTAAAACCACTCAAAGACACCAGGTGGTGAGTTTGCCTTTATTAAGGGAGTGAACCCCCTGATGCTGTTTGGGGGTTCCTACTCCCGTCACATCGCTGCTGTGTTCAATTCAATGCTACTTCATATTTATATATTCTCCACTAGAGTTAATAAGCAGCTTTAGCTCCATTCAACACAAAGCATCTCTGACTAAGTGGGGTTTGGGAAAGTCCCACAAGAGTCAAATTATTTTAATATTTGACAAAAAGCCCGTCAGAACCGTGTTTGTCTGGATCAGTAAAATGCAGCTTGATGCAACAATGTTATCTAGAGACACTTGTTATGCTTCACCGCTCTGTCTGACGGCCGTATCATCCATTTAATGTTATCTGATCCAAATAAAACCCAATCACTTTATTTGCATAACAAGCATCATATGTTCATTATAATCAATCTGTAGCTTCTGCTTTAAGGAATCTGCAAACACTTGTTGAAACAGAATACATGAAACCCTACAGGAAGCTGGGCTGTTTTGTTCTTAAAGGATATTCAAGAAACTGCTCGATGCACCTACTCCTGATTGATCTAGCTATAGATAAGAAGTTCTTTATTGATCCCAATGTGGGAAATGTTTGCGTTGCAGCAACATAAAAAGACAAGGCATTGAACATGAGAGAAATTAAAAGACTAGAAATAAACAATCCACAATGTAAACATCTCAAATAGAAATAAAATTGTCAACATGTGTATATAGGACGGTTCAGTTCTGTTTTAGTTTCTATCTGGACTTGTCTGGAGGCGGTTCTCATTGGAATCTTTTTTTTTTAATACACTGGCGTTTAGAAAAAGGTGATATGTGGACACGGACCCTAAGTCTTCTATCACAATGAACCAGGGAGATGCTGCCTTCAGGGTCCAATAATAACACACAGCTGGATGTCTGCATGGACTCAGAAGCCCTAACTTCCCCAAGAGCAGCTCCTTTATGAGCCTGAGCGCCCGGAGAGCAAACACACTCATGTTTGGATATCTTTCTCGACTCGGTGTCACCTCGTTAAACACCGCCTCATGCAGGAGAAGCTCCCCGTGGAACCAGAAAGAACGAGTTCTTCAAACCTGTTCGCTCTGCGCTCTGGTTCTAACAGAGAGACGAACAGCTGACCTCTGCCGGCTTTCTTTAACAAGATGATTTTCTAACTCACAGAAATGTCTAATGTTTGCTGTCAGGTATGACGTGCGTGTCTTTATGTCTATATGGCATGACAATGGTGCACAGTCGAGTCTTCTGATCGTGTTCTTTTTGATACGGAGAACTTTGAGATACTTTGAAGCGAGGAAGCGTGTCTTCATGTTTGAACGCCGCCTGGATCAAAGAATAAATCTGATTTGATGCAACGCTACAACGATCTCCACAAAGTGAGTTTGGAAGCAAAGAGGGTGCGACATGATCCACAAGTGGATATTAAATCTAAATAGATTAAAACACCACGACGCTCCTCCTAGTCTTGGCTTTATTATTAACCCACTCATTAATATGTAGTGAGCAGATATTTATATATCTTTTGACCAATTGAACACGTTTAAAGTCGTTTTTCCAAGATAAACAACCAGATCAAATATATTGAGATTATAGGTCGAAACTCTACGAATCAACAGAACAACACATTGCACGTGATAGGCTAAGGGACGGGGCATCTCTAAGCGATTGACCAATCACAACAGAGCCGGCCAGCTAACCAATCAGAGCAGACTGGGCTGCCCAGTCTGCTCTGATTGGTTAGCTGGCCGGCTCTGTTGTGATTGGTCAATCGCTTAGAGATGCCCCGTCCCTTAGCCTATCACGTGCAATGTGTTGTNGGTGAGGAGACACAATGAGGAGGAGAGGAGACACAATGAGGAGGTGAGGAGACACAATG
>NW_011362347.1:2693-3277 GCF_000735185.1 Notothenia coriiceps
CCTCCTCATTGTGTCTCCTCACCTCCTCATTGTGTCTCCTCACCTCCTCATTGTGTCTCCTCACCTCCTCATTGTGTCTCCTCACCTCCTCATTGTGTCTCCTCACCTCCTCATTGTGTCTCCTCACCTCCTCATTGTGTCTCCTCTCCTCCTCATTGTGTCTCCTCACCTCCTCATTGTGTCTCCTCACCTCCTCATTGTGTCTCCTCTCCTCCTCATTGTGTCTCCTCACCTCCTCATTGTGTCTCCTCACCTCCTCATTGTGTCTCCTCACCTCCTCATTGTGTCTCCTCACCTCTTCATTGTGTCTCCTCACCTCCTCATTGTGTCTCCTCTCCTCCTCATTGTGTCTCCTCTCCTCCTCATTGTGTCTCCTCACCTCTTCATTGTGTCTCCTCACCTCCTCATTGTGTCTCCTCACCTCCTCATTGTGTCTCCTCACCTCCTCATTGTGTCTCCTCACCTCCTCATTGTGTCTCCTCACCTCCTCATTGTGTCTCCTCACCTCCTCATTGTGTCTCCTCACCTCCTCATTGTGTTTCCTCACCTCCTATTGTGCATCCTCCAGCTGCGTATCGGTTACT
>NW_011362348.1:0-11585 GCF_000735185.1 Notothenia coriiceps
CATTAGAGCGGTGCACTCAGGACCCATTAGAGCGGTGCACTCACGTTCACTGTCCGGCTGAAGCGCGCGAAAAACAAACACTTTTCATCTCGGATCATCAGAGGCTGTTGCATCCAAGAAAGACTGATTGAAACCTACGTTTCGAGAGACTACCACGATAATTGAAGGTGAGTTAAACTATTGTATCCGTGTAATTGTAGATGTAAAGTAGAGATGTAACTGTTCATTGCCTTTATTTTTATATAAATATGATATGGTGTTAGTGCAAAAATTGTACTATAACTCAAGCTGAAGCTAACAGTAATAACTATAAGATATATCTGAAATAAATAAGTGTACTGAAACAAATACCAATAACTGTATTGCATTGTTTTCTTATGCGCAATTACTTCATACTGTCTAGTTCTCTTTTTCGTCCTGCATTTATTGTGCCCCCCTCAGAAAATAACTGGCACCCCAGTGGCCCCCCCAGTCAAATTGGTCTAGAACCGCCACTGCTTGGCAATGTGGAGGAGTTATTTCGCTGACAAGGAGAGTAGGCTTCTTCTGATGTCCCACACCAGACTTTTCCTTTGGCTCTCCGACATGACAGCAGCTCCTCCAATTCACTCACAATGGATCACTCAGTTCAGCAACGGTTCCACGTCTGCTCCAGCTTACAGCTCTCTGCTCGCATCAGCTCCAGTATTGGTCCTAGAAGTCATTAATGGATCAGCTCCCGACCAGTAGGTGCCGCCGATCCCGGACGAGACCCCAAGAACTGTTACGGGTCCCCGATATGAGGACCACAGTAACAGTGATGATACCTGTAATGAGCAGGTGAGACAGGAGCAATGAGGACACGGGTTATTTGGTTTCCTTCCAGATTGCTTCTGAGGAAACACCGGAAGTCCGTCCCTCTAACCAGTCCCCGGAACACAAACGTTCCGCCACACTCCCAAATGCACTGCTCAACCCCGCAAACGAAATGACAATAGACAGATGTACAAAACAAAAGCATATTCCAACTCCAAACAATAATAATTATTATATCAATGTGGTCCCACATCCCAGGGGTGCCACACATGCAGAGCTGTCATTGGCTGAGATAAGTCCGGCTGTGCGTCACGACTCTTTGAAACATCTCTGTTCCCGGAAATGCATCCACGAAGGAGCCGTGGAGGACCCATCAGTGTATCCTCGGCGGGTTATAGCTCCTCCAGAGAGCCTCCTCGACGCTCGATCCTCGGTCAGTGCATTTAGAGAAATGAGATGTCCTTCAACATGGCGCGCTGAAATTCATTTCCGGGTCACAACCGGAGGACTGAGGAGTCGAGGAGGGGGATTTGATGAAATGAGAAAGGGCCCTTGTCGTGGGCTCGTCCGCTTTTCTTTTAACTGCCGGATTTGTTAAAAACTTATTTTGTGATTTTTCGAGCAACCAGTGTTTGTTTACAACTTCTTCCCACGCTGCAGCACCTCCGCTCCCCCCACAGGGCGGGCTTGCCCCACAGTTTGAAAACCTCTGGACGAACCATACACAGTTACTTTACACACATCACTTACACTTTCGTGATATCATGTATCGCTACGTCATCTTGTTGTTCAGCCCTCCCCGTGTCTCTCTTAGTTTCGTTTCCCTTTTCCAGAAGTTTCCGACTCACGTATCCTATATAGCCTCAATTTGTGGAAGTCGACCTTAATTCAACCAGCGCCGCCACACTGCCTTATCCCCTCCGCCGACAATATGAACTTCAAAATTACTAACACCACATGTGGGCTTCTTGCAGTTGGTAAGTTGAAAAAGTTGTTTTTACGCATCTAGATTACAGTGCTAAAGAGGTGAAACCAAACTCTACTGATTTATGAGTCGGCTGTTAAATGACACTTCAGGAATGTCATCAAATGTAAACCTGAAAAAAACAATACAAATCTATTTTAGTTGCATTAATCAAATCACATTCAATCAAGACATATAAATGAAAAGACATTGCAGTTTTTTGTGTAAAAAGAGACTAAAAAGAAAATGCATGCTGTCGGTGGGTGAAAAGTTAAGACAAAGTAATAATACAGAAAATAAGGTAAATAAAAAATAAGGGGCCTGTAAGAACAAAAACTCGATATTGAGTTTCCTGCAATGGGGGTTTCCATCTGCAGCAGCAACTTATAATATCCAAACTATCCAAACATGCTAAGACACTAAGTATCATACGAAGATGCTTTTTTATTTGTTCATGAGTCATTTACATAATTCATACATTATTATAAGTCTCAATATTCCAGTTTGGTAACATGATGTAGTATGTTCTTGATAGTGTGTACATTACATGTTTGTTAGACCTAAAAACGCAGTCTGATATGTGGTGTAACAGGTGCATTGTTGGTGAAGCATTGCAAGAAACAGAATTAAAAGTGTATCAGAGATTCTTTGAAATGGATAGATGTTCCTGGAAAAGGAGTGGCCTCTTGTGGGTACTTTCCACCTGCAGACTGGACGAGAGTGCCAGTGCAGTTAAAAATTAGCTGGCAGATAGATTGAACAATAAATAAGCTTTTATTAACAAAAAAGCTGATAATCAATTAAAAACGAATCATGTAGAAAACCAGGGAGCAAAGGGGACAAAATAAGGAACACAAGTTATAAGAGCTCAGGGTAAACCAACAGTAACAACGAAGGGAACAACGACAACAAACCCACAGAGTACACTAGGGAAAACAAGACTAAATAGACAAACGACTAATCACAAGACAAGAGATCAGGCACACAAAACACAGGAAGTAAGACAGGACAAGACACAAGGAGGAGTTACATTTCAGATAAGCAACATTTTGGTGCTTTAAAAGAGGAAGATTGTAGTTTGAATGCTAAATTTGGCTTCCGTCAAAGGTTGATCAAATCTGGACACAACGACATGATGCATTTCATTTAACATGCTTTATGTCAAGCACATCAACATCTGTAATTTAAATAAATGTCTATAGATACACTTAGAAATCATGGGAGAAGACACTGCATAACGGATACATTCAAAGTGCTCCAACTCCATACTTCCATGGATACACTGCAAACAGGAACTTCTAATAAATTATGTGAAATACTTTTAATTTTAAACAAATTATGGCAAACAAAGACATCTGATTTGGAGGGTTTTTATTGGTTCGTACTTTAGATTAGTATTTACTTTTCCCTTTGTGTGAGCTTTACTGTTTAATTGTCTTGTTAACAGTGTGTTTGCTGTGGTAAAGCGTTAACGGTCTTTGAGCATGTGTTTACAGTATGTGAGGAAGTGTGGTGTTTGTCAGTAGTCTCTCTGTGTTTGTGATAAACTAGAGAGAAAAGGAAATCCGTCCCGCCTCTGTAGATTATAGTGAGAGTTAACCATGATTCATTTGAATAGACTTCATATTAATCTTATTGTGCTTTAGAGGTGAAAGCTACAGCGTGTTACCTTTTCATTTGTACACCCTAGGTAATCTGTCTGTATAATGCTGAACACACAAGAATTATAGACACACCGCCAACGTTTATCATCTTGTTAAAGTGTAATCAAAGTATAAAGCAAACAATCCATGAATCTGCGTCGTTATCAGACTCTTCAAGTCCTAAATTACTCATCAAGGTGTCACATATTGCTGTTTGACATAGGGTCACAGACCCCATACTTCGAAGTTTGATGTGGTCAAGCAAGGCTGCTTGAGTTAGAGGATGAGGAAATGTGGAGACTCCTCCCCCACATGTGAGGGCTCTACTTGGTTCAGAAAGTGATTCATTTCTGGGAAACGTTTAAGGACTCTCCAAGTTAGCGAGTTGTTTGCTTCCTTTGCTAAATGCTAATTCCAAATGCTGTGCAAAATGGTGTCTCTTATTCTACACAAACAACCATTCTCTCTTAGCTGGTTGGACAGCCTAAACTCAACCTCAATAATTCTAAGACAATGAGTCATTGGCACAGACATGATAAAAAACCTGCTTTTTGAGTGTCTTTATGGTTAATTTGTTATCATCACTCTCTGTTTTAGATATGTTTTTGAGGGTGTTTGTTGTCTTTGTGGTCATGTGATTGACTTAAAAAACAGTTACTTCAAACAGCGTCTATGCCCGCTTAGTAATCAACTTCTACCCTGTGTTTGTCTCTCAGCTCACCATCGGTTCCTAGTGAGTGTGTGGGGACACATATGTATGTGTAAAAACATGAAAAAGTGCATTTTGAATAATGTTTGACTTTTAAAAAATAAAATATTCATGTTTAAGAAGGCACAGTCATTTGCGTCAGGCTGACCCAGTTGTTGTTTCCGAGGGTGGGGCATGTTAAAGTTTTTTTCATTTCCTCCTCGCCAAAGAAATCTGTCCGGATCTAAGGCAAATTGTTCGCTGCTCAGGCAAAGTCCTGATGATGGGTCAAAAATATCATCCTTATGTTGCAACTTGTGTAACCTGAGCCTCAAGGCAGTAGTGTTTCCATTGTAACAACCATAACACAGTGTGTTACTGTACCTGATATGTATTTACTGAATAACAGTAGGTGGCTTTGCAAATATTGTTCGAGTCCTGAAAAAAAAGTCTTGAGAGGCACGACAGTCAATAAATGAGTAACAGGAAGTTAAAATCAGGTTGTGAAAACAGTAACTACTCAATTGAAATCAAGTTATTCTAAAAAATACTACACTTACATTGATGATATACCTGTTTAGATTAAAGTCTTCCACTTTTCAAGAATTAAACTCTCCCTAACACAAAACTATAGTTTTTATTTGTATATCTTATTAGTGTTTTATTTGTACTCCTGCACTATTTTGTGTCATGGATTCTCATTTTTCACCTGCATGTTTCCTTTCTTGTTTTTCTTTGTGTGATTGATAGAGGGAGGCTGTGAGGAGACGTTAATTCCCGAAGACAGCTACTCTGTAATTGTTGTGCATATGATAATAAATATCATGTTTAAATAGCGTTACAGCTCTATGATCAACTAATCTGAATCTAATCTACAGTTTATCTTTGAAAAACCAAAGTTTACCAAAACACTTTCCCGCTTCACTTAGCTCTGTTTAGTTGCTGTTCATTCATACTGTACGTGCAGCTAATCTGTATTTATATTTGATTATAAAACAAACTCAAACTATTACACATGTGCTGTGATAAGCAGGTTGACTCAGCTCCTGTCATCTCAGTTCCTCCTCATGCAGACTTCCTTTTTCTTGATATTCAGAATTTAAGCCTCAGCTTGCGTCCTGGCCAATCCAAATGTGTCTGTCTTTATGCCTTTAAGCCCTGTTCTGCTAATTCTCAGGTTCATAATTGTATTTTGAGCCTCTACTTTGACATGTCTCCATGCTTTAATGTTCAAAAAGCTCTTTATTTTCCTCATGCTGCCTGTGCTGCAGCACCTCTTTTCACCCTCTGTCTGAAAACAGAGCCCAGTCTGCTCTGATTGGCTAGCTGGCCAACTCTGTTGTGATTGGTCTTAGAGATGTCCCGCCACATAGCCTATCATGTACAATGTGTTGGAGCGCTTGAAAATAGAAACGTGAGTGTTACATTGTGATGTCACTACGTTAAGGAAGTAAACAAAGGAGTCCAATGGAGGTGTTTCAGGTATGGGGAGTGTGTGGGAGAGAAACTCCCTATGGAGGGAACTTCGGGGAATTTAGCCTTTGCAGACCATTTACATGCACAAAAAACCTATAACACATTAGCAGTCCGGAAAATTAAATAAGTATGGATTAAAAATGGACATTTATGTGTTGACTGCAAATGTTGAATATAGCATCACTGGCCCCAGAGAAAGAACGTGGTACATACCATACATCCTCATTGTGTACTTACACGGGTATGACTTGACAACAGAGTTACTAGTTAGCATGTTAGCTTGCTAATAATAGAATTGCATCTGCATTGCAATACCTTAATAATGTATAACAACAATAATGTTCATGACATTCCTGTAAGAAATGAATTAACATGTTAATGTCTGAATTTAGTTTTTTGATAACTTACATTTTTCTTCTTTTCAGCATTTTCAGCTCTTGCAGTGATGCTTGCAGCTGCAGCAGATGCTCCACCAGAGCTAACCTGCAACGTCACCAAAACACCAGATGGGTTCCTTCACCAACTGTCCCACTCCTCCGATTGTGATACCTGCTGGGAGGACAAAAATGTAAGTTCCACTCATTGTAACCAGTTTACACACTTTAGGAAGATAGGATCAGACTGAAGGATGTTTTTTGATCGTCACTGGGTTAGATAAGGCAATCTTAGAGCCATACATTCTTCTGTACACAGTGGTTATTTTGGTGTCCTCCCTTGTGTGTTTCTGACACCCTGAGAGCAGTGCCAGTCGGAGTTCAATCCCCCCTGCAGGTTTACCCAGGCAAGATCACCTGTTTTGTTCACCTGTATTTATGCACATTTTCAATTTGTGCATGGACACAGAACATTCGAAAAATATGTTTTTTTTCTCTGGTAGTCGCTGCGGGAGTGAAATAACATAGCTTTAGGCCATGCAAGCACCATTGCTTACAGCTAAATGCTAACATCAGCATGCTCACAATGACAAATCTAACATTTTATTGTTTAGCGATAATGTTTACCATGTTCATTTGAACTAAACCAATATGTTTGCTGTCCTTAAAAAAAAGGGGGAGTCGTTCCACACTTTCACATCCGTGTGGAAAACTTTTGTAGTGAAATCTGTTTTTTGCAAGCAAAACATGCCTTAGAACTGTAACCCTTACCACCCACAGTAAATAAAACAATGGAGGGGGACTGAATAATACATTTATATGGGCGCAATAATTTTAACCAGATGCTTTTGAAATCCAAAGAATCTGCATAATCTACACACTTTTATAAGAGAGGACACTCTTTTTTGTAAAAAAGAAATGTTGTTACAGTAGTGCAATAGTTGTATGAACTGTCATTCAAAAGATAAAAAATCTACTAACTTTGTGCTTTATTAGTTAATCTGACATCTTATTGAACCCGGCTGTCTGTGTTTTTATTTTCCAGGGAGGAGTCCTCGCCCGGAAACAGGTCTACGATAAAGATAAAGTCCAGAAACTGACGAACCAGTCCCTCACCTCGAAAATATGCCACGACAACATTGACTATACAAGCATCTGTAGTGTAAGTACATTCACTTAAGACTACATTTAAAGTCACAGTTCAAATCATAGATGGGAGTATATTGAACACATTTCAGATGTGTTAAAGTAACATGGCATGAGCACATAGGGAGTTTAAGATATTTCTATGTCTGTAATGTCACATATGAAGAGTTCCCCTACAATCTAGGCATACTATGATGTGGGAGGTTCAATGAATAGTTGTCAATACTGAAACACCTCTGAACTGGAATGAAATGATTCAAGTTCTATTCTTGTTTTTCACAATTAGTGTCGGAATTATACAGTTTTAGTCTTTGTTAAACAGTTCTTATTGAGTGAAAGAAGCAAAACATTGTATAACAGCAAATTCCAACATTTTAAACAATCGTGTAGATGCTATTTTTAAAATAAAAATAGGATAAGTTTAGAAAATATAATGCAACAGACTCTCTCTCTCTTCACCTTTATTCATTTGTAATATAAGTATACATAATTTGACAAAAAAAGAGCCAAATTGCACTATAAAAACAGACTTAAAGATTGTCTGTAGATATCCTGATAATATCCAGCGTTATTGTGTCACCAGTTATCAGAAACAGTAATAAGAAAATCTTACATTGTGACAGCACTATTTGACAAATCAACCCAACATTTCGCACATGGCCTCATTATGCGTTGCGTCCCATAGCAACCTCTTCCAGATTCATCTCTGACATGCTGCTGTTGGTTCCATTTGCACTTACCTGAAAATAAACACATGGAATCACACACACACTCAAAAATAATATATATAATGTATTGTTTTATATTAAACCAGTTGGTCTTAAATCCAAAAATAAATGTTAAAACATTAAAAACATTTTACTGTTTTCTTCTCCATGTTTCTTCAGTCTAATACGAATTCCTCAAAGGACAACAGACTGGTGAGTAACACACATTTTCTCAAATCAAATTTCCTGCACTTTGTATTTTTGGATCATCTCTCAAGAGTTTATACTTCTACTTGAATTTACCGGTTACTGCATTTTATAGCACATGAGAAAATGCATACATAATTCAGTAAAACTATAACGGCCCGTCCACACAGCGGCGTGCGTTGACGCTTGGCGGTGGGCGTATCTGAAGCTTGGGGATTTTTTGCGAGCAACGCGACCAACAACCAATCACATGAATCTCCCGCCCCCGACATACAAAGCAATATTAATGTTAAAACGAAGTAAACTGGATATAAAATCCCCAAACAGGCGAAAACCTACCAGTTTCACCAACTGTCTCTGCCACCTCCCTCCATGCCTGGCTCCTCCGGTTTGTATCCCGGTAGATGAACAGAGACTGATCATACAGCACCGGGTGATTCACTACCGCTATAATGAATTTTTCCTACATTTTTTGGAATATGAGGAAATGACCTGCGTAGTCTCTCCCAGCATACATGCGGTTTGATTGGCTAGCGCTTGTACTGGCAGATTTGCATAAACGGGATTTCATTGGCTGACGCTTCTGCCGAGGCGCCAAAAGTTGAACATTGCTGAACGTTTGAAGCGAGCAACGCCAGCAACGCGTCGCGTCGCTTCCCAAAATGCAGTTCGGCAAAAAGTGACGTCACCCCATTCAAAGTGAATGGTGAAGCGTCAACGCACGCCGCTGTGTGGACGGGCCGTAACAAGCAACTTTTACCCGGCTTATATGATTATATAGGGGAACATGTTACCAAATCCCAAAATTTTTATCCCAACAACATTTGAAAAATTGATCGTATTAGTTATATTTAATCTATTTATTTTATATTTCGTGATTAAACACCAAGTTTAATCTGAGGCTAATTGGAATGTCATTATTTCTGCATGTATTTAGTCATAAACACATAGTATTAGACACATTCAAAATGTTGACCGGATGACGGTGATTGCTTAAAGTAAAAGTACATTTTGTCAGGTTTTTTGCGTATTTGTATTATTTTATTGCGGCTAAAAGAGCTCAACTGTTGTCCCCGATTACGTGTAGATGATAAATAGTCCTTACCAAAACTCCTCTTAAAAAATGAAAGCCCACAAAAAGTGTATGAGCACAAAACATTAAATTAAACTATATTATATAAAATACTTCAAAAGTTTTTTGTCTGATATAGGCCAAATGGTTTTTCTTCTAATAGGACTTTTTTTAATGCAAATTCTGCTATTTCTCGTGTTTTTTATGGCCAAAAAATGTATGCTTTTTTCCCTTTTTATCTGGAAAAGGTTTAGAAACAAGCTAAAAATGCCGAACATTATTTGTAAGACCTTAAGGTGACATATTTAAATATATTTTTTGTTTGACCAACAGTTGAAGCCCCTAAAAGTGTTTAGCTCATTATTATTTAAAAAAGCAGCAACAAGCGATGACCACATGTTTTGCAATCTCACACTTGAAAATCTTAGTGCGCACTTCCTGTCTCTGTACAGAAAAAATCCTGAAAAAACGCATAATAATTTAATCTGTTAAATTGTTAAGTAACTGACTACAAATCCAAAGCAGCGGTTATGTTAACCTGAAGATCTTTGCGGAATGTTAGCATTGTGTTTGTACACAGTTGTTAACATCTGTTGAATATTTACGAGTTCTAATTATTTCCTTCTCTGTGTATCTCCTTCTTGTTAGACCTACGAGAGAGCCCACTGCACATGTAAGTATCGCATTGATGCTGCGAAACTTTAATGTGAAAAACATATTTTGAATGTGAGTATTTGTAAACCGCCCCTCTCCTGTAACTGTCAAAGACTCTTTGTACTCATTATGTGGAAGGTTCAAATAAAGTTGGAAAAACTAAAACACCACTGAGCTTTCATAACCTACACTGATACTCCGCTTTTTAACTGCTATTGAAAAGTTTGTAATTTCAGTTTATAGAAGGCTCCTTTAAAAATACATGTCATTTTGTTTTATACTTTGAGAGTAAAGGTTCAAGCAGAATGACATTATCAAAGGCTAAAAGAGACAAAGAGTAGACTGAAGGGTTCAAAGAAATATAGAGAAATACTAAAGATTTTAACAAGTTATTTTCCATCCCCCTGTTTTTATAGGAGTATCTGTCTGGAGGAATGAAAATTCATCTTCTTCTCTGAGTTTTTACTCTTTTAGCAATATATACTGTTTTTTTTTCAGACACCTGCAGCAGCCCTATCTCGGATCCTAAGGCCTCTCAACCAACCCCAGGTGAGCCAACACGTCTCGACAAATACACTAAACTTGGTCGTTATAGGACCATTGCTTTGCGTGTGTTAACACCATTTAATGGCCTGCTGACAGCAGTTTACATTTCTTTCATTTGAAACATGTATAACAGCCCTGTCTCCTAGAAATTAAGCAGAGAAGAAAACTACCATAGAGAGCAAAACAAACTAATTTAGCTTTAATAAAGAGCATTAAAATACAGATACATAAAGTAGAGTAAGAGCAAATATATTGCAAAGGAAATCATATGTGGTCTACCTTCTAGCTACATTTCAAGTAGATAAAAAAAGAATCTTCCTGTATCTTTTAGATTTGTTCAGTTGTTCACCCACAAAGTATCAATTGTAAGAAGCACAGTGGACGAGAATAAAGAATGCCACACTCTTGTTTGTTTGATTATCAGGAAGCAGTTAGTTTTTCTTACAGCATCTGAAGGAATTCCCCTACTGTGGTTTGTATTCATCAGACAATGTTGCAAAACCTGTTCTTGATTTTCTGAACCTGACTGTGTGACAGCAGGAGATATGGGGTTTTTCACATTACAATAACCGATTAAAGATGTAACAGTTCTGAACAGATTAAGACAGTAGTTATTACTATTGAGTTGTAATATGTTAACACTTTACAGTATCAAGGTGATAGAATATTAATACTATTATATTATTATTTAATAGCTTAAGTATGGCATTTGTTTGCTAATTTCTATATCTTCTTTAGGTTCTTAAAAATGATTAAGTATCTGGTTATAATTATTCAAGTGTCTACATCAGGGGCGTAGGAAGCATCCTCAATGTGGGTGGGACAATTTGACGTGGGGTGTGGGCAGGGGGTGGACCTCACCTCCTCTAGGGGGGTCCGGGGGTATGTTGCCCCAGGAAGATTCTTTTTTAAATGTTGAAATTAAATGCATTAATCTGCTGCACTTTGAGAGCAAAGTTAGGGACTATATCTATGGATACATCTCTCAACACCCATATGAAACAGAACTGTAAACAGATGTTCTTTTTCTTTATGCATATTTTACAAATCACTCTCCTTTTAAACTGTATTTTTGTGTTACTGTCCTATAGTATGAGTTGGAATTATTTCATACCTGTTATTCTCTTTTTATAACTATAATGATCATATAAAGGTGTGCCTTGGAAATACTTATTTACATAAATGATTACCAAACCGTTTGAGACCCACCACTTAGACTAAGTTAACTATCTAAACTCTCAGAGAGTCCTTTACCTCACTGAGCTGTAGTTATCAGCCTCTCAGTCTGACAGGAGAGGACTCTCCTCTCCACC